>NW_022995373.1:773128-951705 GCF_004354385.1 Drosophila innubila
TCATCTTCGATAGGTCACTATATAAATTGCAGCAAGTGTACGAAATGTTGGAATTAACTGAATTTATATTACTCACACCTGTTTTTCGCCATAATTTTTTTCTAAATTATGCTCCGAGGCCAATGTGTGTTTGTTGTTATCCACCAAACAGAAATTCCATAAGCTATAGCAAAAAGAATGAAAAAAATCAACAAATCAAGTAGAAAAAAAAAACTAGTCGGCCGGTGCTACAGTCAGGCATACTCGACTGTCGGAACCCGTACATACTATCCAAAATCAGTCACTTCTAAAAACTAAATAATATTTAAGATTACCATAAACTCTTATATATTAAATTTGTCGCCGCTCGAATTTGCTTCGATATAATTAAAAATTTATCGGCACCCAGGGAACACCACGTGGAGGCCATTACTATAAGTATATATATGCCTTAGAGTCTTATGTTTAACACTATTTAATAACACTAGTCACACTAATTATCTTAAAATGGAACACTTGGTAGCACAACAAATCAAATTTCAAAATCACTTGTACACAGCGCGCACAAAGAGTTGAAAAAAGTCAGTTTAAAGTCAAATAGACATACATATGCATTAATCATTAGGAAGAGCAGGACATCCATATGTGCAATTCAAAGAGATCTGTTAAGTGCACACATACATACATATGTTGGCACGCGCCAAAACAAAAGAAGTTTCTAGCTAAGCATTCATATATAAACATGCGTTTATGCATATTTGGCTATGTTAAGCATAAGTGAAACCTTAACAGAGAATAAATTAAAACTGCATGTTAAACATGCTAAATGTTAAATCAAATAGTAAAATAATTGAAACCAAAAAAAGACAAATTTACTAAAACATAAATTTACACAGTAAATTTATAATAAACATGAAAATTTACCAATGTAAAATTATTTAAATGAAATTTTTAAACATGTATTCAATATTAAATGTCAGTATAACATTCATAAATAACAATTTCAATAAATTGTAAAAATTAAAAAAAAAGCTTAAATTCAGCTGGAAAAAGTTGTTCCCGCCGGAATCAGACCCACGACAAAATTGCAAAAATTTTCAAAGACAAAGGCTCAAAGTGTTGTTGCCACTCTCGCACTTATGTCTTTATCCTCTAAATGGCCATATTGCTTGTTTTAGTGCTCAATTAAAAGTAAAAGAAATAATTTATATTTTAACATTTAATGTTAATATTACATTTTAAATAAGCACTGAGTTTGTTTTAATATAAAATCAAATTGAATTCGAACATAAATAAATTAAAATCTTTCGCCCACGGCAGGACTCGAACCCACGAGCACTGTCCGACTCCGCGACTTAGTACACTGCGCCACCGAAGCTCACGTCTGAATGGACGCCAATTTGTTATATAATTTGTTAATATAAATTTTTTGTTTTATCAAGATATTCAAGTTTTAATTACTGCCAACGCGCCATCAACGAATTTAACAGCAAAATTTATTGTTTGAATATCTTCGCTATTTACTGTGCGATCAGAATGAAATTTTCAGCAAAAATTTAGGACAATTATATCTTCATCTGTGCAAAATCTGGAATTTCTGGCTTTCAAAATGCTCTTATAATTTGGATATGAAATTTTCAATGTCGATTTGCAGGCGGTTAAGGGGGCGTGGCTGATTTTTGAAACAAACTTGATCTGCCTGCAGTATAGAGGAACCTACATACCAAGTTTGATGTCTCTAGCTCTTATAGTCTCCGAGATCTAGGTGTTCATACAGACAGACAGACAGACGGACAGACAGACAGACAGACAGACAGACGGACATTGCTATATCGACTCGACTATTGATGCTGATCAAGAATATATATACTTTATAGGGTCTGCCACGCCTCCTTCTACCTGTTACGCACATATTCGGTAAAACAAACCCAATAGACCCCTGTACTTTTTTTAAGTACGGGGTCTAAAAAATGAATTCATTAACGCAACTTACAAGTAAGATCTTAAAAGATTCCTTAATTTCTGGTAGGGGTCATCATTGTTGTTATTTAGGCCTGTTCCGAATTTCGAACGTTTTCAAAAAATAAAAACTAAACGAAAACGAACGTTTTACTTTTTGCTGTTCCCAACTCCAACCAAAATGGATTGTTTTTACTTTTTCGATAGCAGTAAGTCATCGACCGTGTCAGCTGTTTTAGCTAATGAAGAAATAAAAATTGCTTAAATAATATAAATTGCTAATTTAATTCTGCAAAATGCCGGCAATTATGCTTATTGGTTGATTGTATTTCTGCATTAAATTTTTTGTCACCAGCTGATTGCCTGGCTTGTGCATATCGACATGAACCAGAGTTGTCATGAATTCAATAATAAAAACATTCAATCTTAAATTTTTCTCTTAGATCGGACTAGAATTATAAAAAACTATTTTTGAAAATTAATTTTAAATATTTCATGTTAAATATAGCATATAGAAGCTAAGCTAGACTAAAATTTCGTTGTTCGAATATAAAAATTTTAAATAAAAATATAAATTAATAAAAAAAAAGCGAAAATTTTCATTCGGCACTGCGCAAAAAGTAATTTTTATGTACAAAGAAGCTTACCCTTTTTGCTCACAGTGCACAATGCCAACTTTCGCCTTTTTTAGACCCCGTACTTAAAAACAGTACAGGGGTCTATTGGGTTTGTTTTACCGAATATGTGCGTAACAGGTAGAAGGAGGCGTGGCAGACCCTATAAAGTATATATATTCTTGATCAGCATCAATAGTCGAGTCGATATAGCAATGTCCGTCTGTCTGTCTGTCTGTCTGTCCGTCTGTCTGTCTGTCTGTATGAACACCTAGATCTCGGAGACTATAAGAGCTAGAGACATCAAACTTGGTATGTAGGTTCCTCTATACTGCAGGCAGATCAAGTTTGTTTCAAAAATCAGCCACGCCCCCTTAACCGCCTGCAAATCGACATTGAAAATTTCATATCCAAATTATAAGAGCATTTTGAAAGCCAGAAATTCCAGATTTTGCACAGATGAAGATATAATTGTCCTAAATTTTTGCTGAAAATTTCATTCTGATCGCACAGTAAATAGCGAAGATATTCAAACAATAAATTTTGCTGTTAAATTCGTTGATGGCGCGTTGGCAGTAATTAAAACTTGAATATCTTGATAAAACAAAAATTTATATTAACAAATTATATAACAAATTGGCGTCCATTCAGACGTGAGCTTCGGTGGCGCAGTGTACTAAGTCGCGGAGTAGGACAGTGCTCGTGGGTTCGAGTCCTGCCGTGGGCGAAAGATTTTAATTTATTTATGTTCGAATTCAATTTGATTTTATATTAAAACAAACTCAGTGCTTATTTAAAATGTAATATTAACATTAAATGTTAAAATATAAATTATTTCTTTTACTTTTTAATTGAGCACTAAAACAAGCAATATGGCCATTTAGGAGGATAAAGACATAAGTGCGAGAGTGGCAACACTTTGAGCCTTTGTCTTTGAAAATTTTGCAATTTTGTCGGGGTTCGATTCCGGGAACAACTTTTCAGCTGAATTTAAGCTTTTTTTTAATTTTACAATTTATTGAAATTGTTATTTATGAATGTTATACTGACATTTAATATTGAATACATGTTTAAAAATTTCATTTAAATAATTTTACATTGGTAAATTTTCATGTTTATTATAAATTTACTGTGTAAATTTATGTTTTTAGTAAATTTGTCTTTTTTTGGTTTTCAATTATTTTACTATTTGATTTAACATTTAGCATGTTTAACATGCAGTTTTAATTTATTCTCTGTTAAGGTTTCACTTATGCTTAACATAGCCAAATATGCATAAACGCATGTTTATATATATGAATGCTTAGCTAGAAACTTCTTTTGTTTTGGCGCGTGCCAACATATGTATGTATGTGCATAACAGATCTTGAATTGCACATATGGATGTCCTGCTCTTCCTAATGATTAATGCATATGTATGTCTATTTGACTTTAAACTGACTCTTTTCAACTCTTTTGTGCGCTGTGTACAAGTGATTTTGAAATTTGATTTTGTTGTGCTACCAAGTGTTCCATTTTAAGATAATTAGTGTGACTAGTGTTATTAAATAGTGTTAAACATAAGACTCTAAGGCATATATACTTATAGTAATGGCCTCCACGTGGTGTTCCTGGGTGCCGATAAAATTTTAATTATATCGGAAGCAAATTCGAGCGGCGACAAATTTAATATATAAGAGTTTATGGTAATCTTAAATATTATTTAGTTTTAGAAGTGACTGATTTTGGATAGTATGTACAGGGTCTCCGACAGTCGAGTATGCTCGACTGTAGCACCAACCGACTAGTTTTATTAATTTATTTTTATTTAAAATTTTTTAGATTAAACTGAATTTTGTTCGTCACAAAATTGGATATCAGAAATTTTTGGGCTAGAAATTGCTTTCGTCACTAGACTTTTTTTACGTCGTGTAGGTTTTTTTTTTTGTAGGATTTTCTTCACATTGAACACCATTTAATTAATAGTTAATTTAATATTGCTTTTTTTAAATATGCACATATTTTAAAACAACATTAAAATAAATTTGAAAAAGCTTAAATTAACAGATTTAAACATTGATCCAAATATTTTGTATGTAAACTACAATGTTTAAATCTAAGTGTTCTATATTTGTTTCAAATATGAAAGTGGTAGTTTCAAGAGTTAGTATGAAAATATTTAATTTTACACGCAACTTTATTTATCAGTGTGAACAACTTTTTTTCGAGTTTCTTCATGAAACCTTAAGGAGCTATAAATTTGAGGTCGATAGAAAATACGAATATTTGCGAAAAGACTAATAAACACAACTTTATCGAACATTAAATAGTAATGAAAATTGCAGCAAAATCATATTTGATATTGAATATACCCAAGGAGTAATAAAAAAAATCTTTATAAATCCGCTATGATAACTATATTGGAGGGATTTGAAAATGCCCAATCAATATGGGTATTACCATTTGTTGTAGATGTAGCTAGGTCTAACAATGAAGTTTAGAGTTTCACTAAGAAATTAAAAATCCTTCCCCCAACAACCTGTCCTCAAGTGAAGACATAAATTGAAATCTCCTAACACAAATAAGTTTGTATGTTATAGTGATATCACTTAAAATACCCATTTAAACTCTGTTTAGTACTTTACCATTTTTTTTAGAATAGCACTAGCAGATTAGCAACTGTCTTAAGTTCAAATGGCATTATTTTAAATCAAGTTAACAATATAATGCAATTTTTATATGTCAAGTCTGTATAAATTTGGTCTGAAATCTGCAATACACGTAAATGTGAGAATTCCTTTCATAACCATTCGGGAAAGAATATTAATAAATTTTTGTTAAGTCCAACGATATAAAAACTATTGCGTGCATTTCGGAGGTCATTACTGCCGTTCTACTCGTCTGATCATGCTGCAATTTACTGCATTATAACGGTTATTACCACAAGAAACCTATTATCTTAAAAACTGTGGCGTGTCTTAAATTTGAAACAATCTTGAGCTGCGTGGGGCTTATAGAAATCTGTGTTCCAAATTTGGTTACTCTACCTCTTTTAGTCTCTAAAATCCTTTTGTTTATACAGACGAACAGACGGCTTTTTGCGATTTGCGGGGGCGGAAGGGGGCGTGACAAAGATTTCAAACAAACTTGACCAGTTCCAACGCCATTGGGATCTTCGTGCGAAATTTGGAATCTCTATCTCAAATTAACTGAGATCTAGACAGACACACATGGCCAAATCGACTCGGCTGTTGATGCTGATCAAGAATATATATACTCTATAGGGTCAGAGATGCCTCCTTCTTCCTGTTACATACATTCCAACGAACACAATATACCCTTTTACATATTTTTAAGTAACGGGTACAAAAAGCAAAGCAGATGACAACGAGGACTTTCAAGTGGGCTGCAACTAGCTCGAATCGGTTAAGTTCGACTTACGACTGAAGATTATTCAACGACTTGCCTAGCTGCAAGTTTTCGAAATAATATATAAGATCACTGTGCGGCGGCGGCGATAAAAGCTATTTTAAAAGTAATAAATGTAATCGATAGAGAAATGTTTAAAGATTACAAACCCCAAAGGTTTTTGAAATCAGGCTTAAATTGTGGGCGTGACAGCTTTTCAAAGTTGACCAATTTTTCACAGCGCTCACAAATGTTCGAATTTTACAAAAAATTGAAAATTTAAAAGTGGTTGGTTGACAAGTTATAAAACCGATCTTTATGTTTTTGGTTTTATAGAAAAAGTAGGTTAATTTTTAATGAAATATCGGACCAATAAGTTTTTTCACTTGTTTACTTTTTGTATTAGCAATGGTATTAAAAATCACTGTAATTAGGGTATTTTCAACTTTGATGGAATATAACTGAAATTGGACTTATTTGGACTTCATCCACTACTTCAGGAGTCTTTGCTAATCAATTCTCTAACAAAATTATCCCAGTCTTTCATGCATCTGGGTGCGCCTAAGCACACTAACAGTCAAAAGCTGAAGCAGCCTCGCAATAAAATGGTAATAGAAGAAAGAGCGCAGTGCAATTTCATACGTTTTCGCTATGGCAGGAATCATGCAAAATTTAAAAAAAAAAAAAAATGTTATTGTATTTTTTTGTAATAAACTTTTTTAAAAAGATTAAAATTTATATTTCGGACAAAAAAAAAAGGTTTTTTTTTTACATTTTACAATGTAAATATGAAATGAAAATATATTTCAACTTTAACCGAAAACTCTGAATTAACCAGTGGGCCAGTGGAAACTGTATATTAATTTTTTTTTTTTTTTTTTTATTACTTTGTCTTTATTTATTGAATCTTTTCTAAGGGAGACTTACAATAAGTTTATCAAATCTTATATTTAAAGCCTAACTAACAGTCATGTTGACTTAATATGAACTTCGGTGCCCCAAGGGCTTATTGCTGGGCTAGAAGGTCGTTTCGTTTAAGGTGGGTTCGACTGCAAACCCGAGTTAACCGTTAAGCAAGAGGATTTGGGTGCAAAGATAGCTTAATGTTGTAGCTCGCCTTTTGTCTTGCTATCTCATCTTTGACGTATATAACGTTTAAATCTCTATGAATGTTCTCGTTTCGAACATACCATGGTGCCCCAGTGATAGTCCTCAAGATTTTTCATTGTACTCGCTGGATGATATCAATATTGCTACTGCACGCGTTTCCCCACAGCTGCGAGCCGTAGGTCCACACTGGTTTTATGGTGGAATTGTAAAGTAGGACCTTGTAGTCCAAGATAAAAGGAGATCGGGGGTTCAAAAGCCAATAGAGATTGTTGGCTTTCAGTTTAATCTGCGTTTTTTTTGCTTCAAGGTGACGACGCCAGGTGAGCCGCCTATCAAGATGAACGCCAAGGTACGCTACTTCTTTGGCTTGTGGGAGTTGCGTATTAGACATTGCTATCGGAGGACATGATTGAATGTTGAGAGTAAACGTGATGTGTTTACACTTTTGTTCATATATTTTAATACGCCAGTCGGCTAGCCAATTCTCTACTTCCGCCAAATTTTCAGCTAGACGTGCTGTTGCTTTAATGGGGCATCTGGAACGACTAAGAATTGCGGTGTCGTCGGCAAACGTAGATGTTGTTAGCCGCTCGTTTTTGGGGATGTCCGCTGTGTAAATTACGTATAATGTTGGTCCCAATACACTTCCTTGGGGAACTCCAGCTTTTATAATATGATCATCAGATTTAGTAGTGTTGCATCTCACTGCGAAGACTCCATTATAGAGGTACGACTCGAGAAGCTTATGAGTGTACACTGGGAGCGTCGTTTTGATTTTATGCATGAGACCTTCAAGCCACACTCGATCGAAGGCCTGGGAGACGTCGAGGAATATTGCGCTGCAGTATTCCCGATGTTTGTATGCTGTACGTATTTCTGATGTTATTCGGTTAACTTGCTCGATAGCTCCATGCTTTTCTCCGAAGCCAAATTGATGTGTTGGGATTGTGTTGTGTGTTCTCAGATGAGGAATTATGCGCGTCAAGAGGCATTTTTCAAAAAGCTTAGACAAGCACGGTAGTAGGCTAATTGGTCTGTACGATGATGGTATTGTATGATCTTTTCCAGGTTTGGGAATTCCATTTTTTTGGGAAGTAGCCGAGTGTTGTAATCGCGTTGAAAAGTTTACAGTTGAGGGAAATAGCACAGTTTGGAAGTTCAATAATCATTTTTTGAGCTATTAGATCGCAGCCTGGAGCTTTCTTTGGTTTCATCTGTTCTTTCATGACTTTTACAATTTCATTTGGACGAAATTCAGGTGGTTCAGGTTCGCCAGAACTATCAGATACACAGGATGATAGTAAAAACGAATTTGTTGCGGGATTTGGTTGGAATACATTACGTAGGTGAGCAGCAAATGTGTTGGCTCTGTCTTTGTCGCTACGGGCCCAGCAGCCTGAGGAGTTTCTTATAGGCGTTACTGTTTCGATCGGCGCACTTAGCGTAGGGTGAGCCCTCCACAAAGGATGCTTGGTACTGGTTGGTGATAATTGCTCTATGTAGCGGCGTTGGGCATCTGCTTTTTCATGCTTAAGAGCTTTGCTGAGTCTGCGTGAAGCATCTTTAAAGCGTTGTTTTGTAGATGGCGACCGGTGAGACTGCCATTCACGTCCCAATCGTCGCTTTTCCAGAACAAGTTGTTCTATTTGAAGATTAGTTCTACGTTTATTGGTCTGCACATGCGCGCGTTGTGGAGTAGAGATCTTAGCTGCTGCAACAAGTACTGATTCTAATAAGTCCGCAGAGCAGTCGATGTCCGCTTCGATGTTGAACTGCGGGGCAGTATCGAGGTGAGAGCTAACGTATTTCTTGTACTTGAGCCAGTTGGTTCTGTGTGCTGTAAGTCTATTAGAATTTTCTACATATTCCGGGTATTGTAGTAGATTTCATAACACGGGGAAGTGGTCGGATGAAAGATTGCGTGGGATGTTTTTTGTCTTAGCAAAATCTATTAAGTCTGGTTGTTTGTTGGGGTCTGCTGGCCAGTATGTAGGACTACCCGGGGAAACATAGTTGAGTTTGTTGCTTGGTTTTATGATTGCGTTGTATAACTGCCTTCCTTTTATGGTCACAAGGCGAGAGCCCCAGTGCGTGTGTTGTAGTCTCCTGCTGCTATAAATCGCTGTCCCAGTGAATTGCTAAATTGCATGAATTGATCTTCAGAGATTGTAAAGCGGGGAGGACAGTATACAGCGGCAATAGTAAGATAGATGATGTCCGATTGTACAATTATAGAAGTGGCGTATAGATAGTTTGCCATAAACCTTTTGTGGATTTAATGCTTGATGCGGTTTCTTATTAGAGTACCGGTTCCGCCATGTGCTTTTCCATCCGGATGATCTGCGCCGTAGAATATGTAGCCGCGTATTTGAAAGTTCTATTTGTCAGTAATGTGCGTCTCAGAAAGCAGCATTACATCAATGTGATTGTCGTTAAGGAATTGGGTAAGTTCAAGTTTATGCCGTGAAACACCGTTTCAACGCACTTGCGACCTTTTAACGCACTTGCGACCTCGGGAGGGGTTACATCCGGTTCAATACCTTTAGGTACCACCTGCAGGCCCTTCCTGCTTTTTAGTTGGTAAGTGTAGAAGTTTTTCTTAGCTTCATTTAGATACTTGGAGATATTACGGAAATGCTCCTCGTCGTTTGATTGAAGCTTGATTTCGTGAATATTCCCTTTAATTTAAGGAACTACATGAAAATTGTTGTTTCCAGCGAGATCAACAATCTTGTTCACCAATGCGATGGATATCTTTTCCCGAATGTATATAGGTGGGGGCTTGAGTTTCTTTGGTCCATTTGCTTTTGACGCTGCGCTTGCAATCGAAGCAGTAGTTGAAAGAGCTTCTGCTTGGTCAGCAGAAGATGGTACGACGACTGTTGACACAGTTAATGTTGTTGTTGCCGTAGCGTTAACTGCAGCGACTTGTGAGGTCAAGCTTGGTGGAGAGGCACACTCTTCGCTCCAGGTTTTTGAAGTTGAAGTTGGTAAAATCGGAGACCAAGAACGCGCTCTCACATCTTCTACGGCTAAGAGGTTCTGCTTTGATTTATCGGACGTTTGTGGTGTTGCGTCGGAGACATAGCTAAAGTAAGCGTTATTTTTGGCCAAAGAGAGTTTACTTTCCTGAAAGCTTATGAATCTGTAATTCATCCATACACAGTCTAAGATTGAAATTAGTAGTTACACAGCTATTAATTTTTGAATTAAGAAAATGTTGTTTTTTTTTAGCTTTTTTTCTTTAAAATTCAAGGAAAACTCGAAAAAAAAGTTCTGAACTTCGGTTTAAATTTTTTTTTGCAAAGCTGCATTAATATAATTCATCTATGGAGAAACGGCGATATAATACAATTTTATATCTATGATTTTTATGACTTCCTTTTAGAGCGGCATGTCCTTTAGTATGAAATTTTTTTGTGTGCTTTGAGATATCCTAACCAAGCTCACAGAATTTGAATTTGTTATTGTCTTACATTTCACCACATTTGGTTAAAATCGGATTACTATATCATATAGCTGCCATAGGAACGATCGGTCGAAAATACAATCTTAGTAAGAAAAGTTGTGTTATTTCTTTAGATATATCAACCAATCGCACAGGTTGTATATCTGGTAATGTTTTATATATTTCTACCAAATTTGGTTCAAATCGGATCACTATTCAATATAGCTGCCATAGGAACGATTGGTCGAAAATTAAGTTTTAGTATGAAAACCTTTTTTACTTTTTGAGAAATTTTAGCTTAACTGACAGAATATGCATTTATGATAGTCATTCGAACTATAAAATTTGTTTCTATATAGATATTTATATGAATTACCCATCGTTATGTATGTTTGCCGTTAAAATCTATGGTAAGACGGCTAAGTTATTAACATATAAGCAATGAAACAAGTCTTTCGGAAGGGTTGATTTTCGACTGATCGGTCCCATGGCAGCTATATGTTATAGTTTCCCGATCCGAATTTGGACAGGTTGTATAAGACGATACGACATTCTTAATTTTTAAGTTTGGTAGAGATAACTTAAAAAAAAAAAAAAATGGTTTTCGTATTAAGGTTTGCTTATCGACCTTATTTTTCTTTGGAGCCAGATAGTAAGGCTCCAGCTCAACTTTGAAGAGAGGTTGCGGTATTTTTAAAATATTTGTGACTCTCTTAGCGAGAATATCTTTAACTAACTTGCGACCTCGGAAGGGTTACATCAGTTCAATACCTTTAGGTACCACCTGCAGGCCCTTGCTGCTTTTAGTTGGTAAGTGTATAAGTTTTCTTAGCTGCATTTAGATACTTGGATTTTACGGAAATGCTCCTCGTCGATTGATTGAGTTTGATTTCGTGAATATTCCCTTTAATTTAAGGAACGACATGAAAATTGTTGTTTCCAACGAGATCAACAATTTTGTTCACCAATGCGTTGGATATCTTCTCCCGAATGTATATAGGTGGGGGCTTTAGTTTCTTTGGTCCATTTGCTTTTGACGCTGCGCTTGCAATCGAAGCAGTAGTTGAAAGAGCTTCTGCTTGGTCAGCAGAAGATGGTACGACGACTGTTGACACATTTAATGTTGTTGTTGCCGTAGCGGTAACTGCAGCGACTTGTGAGGTCAAGCTTGGTGGAGAGGCACACTCTTCGCTCCAGGTTTTTGAAGTTGAAGTTGGTAAAATCGGAGACCAAGAACGCGCTCTCACATCTTCTACGGCTAAGAGGTTCTGCTTTGATTTATCGGATGTTTGTGGTGTTGCGTCGGAGACATAGCTAAAGTAAGCGTTATTTTTGGCCAAAGAGAGTCGCCGTTCGTCTTGCTCGCGCTGACGTTGGGCACGGGTATCGTAGTGACTCATCGGAGTTAACACTTGCTCAACTCAAATTCTATTTGATTTGCTTATAGTTTATATATTTGTTTAATTACACTTTCAAAACTAAGTGGATGATCGTGCGCATCGCACTAGGGTGCTCTTGGCCTAATTTTAGATTTTTACCGCACTTGGGTACTATTTAATTTTGATTAATTCGGAGCGCTTTAAAGAAACACGACTGCACGGTCCGAAGGTAGGTATTTTATTCATTTTAAAGCTTAAGAAGTTTTTTATCAAATGGTTTTTAAATTTTTGAAATGTCTTTGTTGGTTCAAAAGATATGATTTTTGTACAGCAAAATCCCAAATTTCCCACTGTGCGGCGCGTCAGAAAAGGCAAATATCGGCGGCGGCGTAAACGCACGCCGAAGACTTTACGCTCTTGCAGAGCGCTATATTAAATTTTCGACTGATTCTCTTAATGACACCTGTACAATATAGTAAACCGATTTATTTAATCAAAATTCAGCCAGGAAATTCAAAATCTGCTAGTTTTATTATCTCCAGAAACAACAAAAAATTCCATACTCATTATATTTAACTTTACTTTGTTCGTCACAAAATTGCATTTTGGGGCTGAAATATGCTTTCGTCACTTGACTTGTATCAGAGAACTGCAACGGGTATGAAATGTTCGATCCGACTCGAACATTGACTCGAACTCGTTATGATTTTTTAGTATTGGTTGAGCGATCGGAGCGGACCGTTCGAACTAAGCGTTCGATCACATCGCCCGTTTGTGTTCATAACCGTTTGTGTTCGTTTGTTTTTGTTCTATCACGAGTATAAATCGAACCTGCTGACTTGATTTGATGCATAGTCGTTTTGTTCAAACGATCAGATCGTTCATGGTACACGAGGCTTGAGCCTGTTTTGAATATGCGAACGAGTGACGGCTTTTGGATATGCAATCGGGTATGGGTATGGGTATGAGCATGGGTATCGGTTTTGGGTATCTAAATGGGTATGGGTGTGGATATGAGCTCGAGTGCCTGTGTTTAAGAAATGTGCGACAGAGCGCGCAATAGCGAGCACGCGCACTGTTTACTCTTACACTGATATGTGTATGTAATTGAAATAGTATGTCTACTCGTACTTACATTTCAATATTAAGTCGATCCACGCATTTTTACGTATTAATACATAAATCATATATTTGACTCCTAAATAAATAAATAAAATGTAATAATATAAATATAAAAAAAAATAAGTATTTATTTAAATTACAAATAAGTGCAATGTATAAATGCAAAAGAAGTTACTATATATTTATACTTACACGATGTAAAAATAATATTTTTCCAAGTTTTCATATTTCACAATCACTTTGCAAAGGCGTGCGCACTCGACGGCAGCTTCTTCTTTTTTGCGATAGAAAAATTAAAAGTATTTGAAGATCATCCACAAAAGAATAAAAGAAACTAAAAGAAAAAAAAAACAGTAAAAATTGCGCAAATTATGCTATGCCCGCTCTTTCGTGGTAGTTAACAGAGTTTGTGCCTGTTTTTGCGAAGACAACGGCGTGACAAAATGCATAGCAGAGCAGCCAACGTTTTGAAAGGCCTGGCCTTTTGCAAGGATATTTTGAGCTCTTTTAGCACCCTGTCAAGCCATGTACTACTCATTTTGCATGAATCATAAGGTTGTCAGAAGGAATTGCTTGGCGGAACACGTTGCTCCGGGTTTTACTGGGTAGCCATGCGCATACCCATACCCATACTTATACGTATACCCATACTCATACCCATACTTATACCATTACCCATTTAAATACCCAAAACCTGACACTCGTTCGCATTCCCATACCCATACCAATTAAGATACCTAAAACCGACACTTGTTTGCATACCCATACCAGAGAACTGCAACGGGTATGTTCGAGTATGATTGAGCACCAGAGCGACAAGTTCGATCAAATCAACTCAGAGACTCGGTCGCAACGGGTTCGATCGAGTCACGGGTCTCTTTGTTTACGATAGAGTCGCGGGTATGATTTTTTTTGCTTTCGAACAATTCGGGTCGAGTGGCGTTCGAGTCATACGATCTGATTTGATTGTGATTGTTTGTGAGCGTTCGTTTCGATCAATCACGTTCAGTAGCAATGAACGAAATGATTTTTGAGCGTTTGTGAGCGTTCGTTTCGATCGAGTCACGAGTCATGATCGAACTTGCTGACTGATTTGATTTGATTGTGATTGTTCGAGTACGATCGAAAACGACACTGTTGATTTTGTATTTTTTTTCCGGCTTCTTCTTCTAAGTAAATGTGCGCACACATGTACGTACATTTATATTTATGTAATTATATTATATTTATGTAAATGCATATTTATATGAACGCAATTATGTACACACATTTTATTAAAACTATTATTTATAATTTATTTATTTATTATTAATTATTTATTTAGTCTTAAATATTTTTTTATTTATTTAATGTCAACTTAGAATAGTTTATAAAATATAAAATAAAATGATGAAAAATGTCTGCTAAAAATTTATATTTTAAATTAAAAGTAAAATGAAAAAATTAAATTAATTAATATTATAAAAGTATAATTTATTTTAAATAATTTAAAGTTTGATAGTTTTTCCAGTCTTTAAAAAAATTACAACACTATTATTTTATTATGGGCATGTGTAATTGCATGTATGTATGTATATGCATATGTATGTACGTATGTATACGCAGCCCGTAATAAATTTTACTATAAACTTCTTAAGCATAAATACTATTGCATTTATATATGTACATATTTACGCGCATAAATACATATCATTGCAAGCGCAAACGCTGCCACGTGCGCGCTCTGCCTCGCACATTTTCTAAACGAGTCAACTCGAGTATGACTCGATGATTGATCCGATCGTTTGAACAAAACGGGTATGAATCAAATCAAATCAACCAGCAAGTTCGATCATGACTCGTGACTCGATCGAAACGAACGCTCACAAACGCTCAAAAATCATTTCGAACTGACCGTTCGAATCAAACGCTCAGTTCGAACGATCCGCTCCGATCGGTTGAACAAAGTGAAAAAATCACAACGAGTACGAGTCAATGTTCGAGTCTGATCGAACATCTCTTACCCGTTGCAGTTCTCTGATACACACCAAGTTTTGTGTCTCTAGCTTTTATAGTCTCTGATATCTCAGTGTTCATACAGACGTCAGGACAAACTGACAGACGGACATGGCTATATCGACTCGGCTGATCAATAATATATATACTTTATAGGGTCTGCCACTCCTCCTTCTGCCTGTTACGCACAAGTTAATAGACCTCTGTACTTTTTCTTAAGTACGGGGTCTAAGCAAGAAATAAAAAACAAAGGAAAAAGAAAAATTAAATAAAAAACAATGTAAAGAAAGCAATAATATAAAAAAAGCAATATATTTGTTTTTGCAATTTATTGCAAATACAACAGGTACTCTGTACTGAATGTTGATTTTCGACTGATTGTTCCTTTGGCAGCTATATTATATATGAAACTGAATTAGTTAAACCAAATTTAGTCAGAATGTACAAAACCAACTTAAATGCATATTCTATCACTTTGGTTAAGATATCTCAAAAACAAAAAAATTTTTTTATACTAAAAGTTGATTTTTGACCAATCGGTCCTATGACAACTATTTGATATAGTCGAGCGACTTGAATGAACTTCGGACAGGATGGACAAAACCAAGTTAAATGCATATTTTATTAGTTTGGTTAAGATGTCTTAAAAAACAAATGACTTTTCAATACTAAGACTTAATTTTCGATTGAGCGTGTCTATTGCAGCTATATGATATAGTGGACCGATTTGGTCAGATTGTATAATACCAGCCCAGATGCATATTCTATCAATTTGGTTAAGATACCTCTACAATCAAAAAACTTTTTTACTTTGTACTTTTTTTGTACTTTAGGTAATTTGCTTGTGCTACAAACTTAACCGTTGCAACTTATGGAAATGTTTTTGGTTGGCATTCTTCTGTACTCGTATGTATGCAAAAATAAACAAGTTTTGTCATAAATATGCATAAGCCGATATCAAGTGTCCTGCCCAAATAGAAAATGCCATAAATGCCCCGCATGTGTCCATCAACATCAATGTGTGTTCTGCACTGTATGCCCAGTTTCAAAAAATTACTATTTTCATTTGTTAGGACTCTGCTGCTGCTACTTGGCCATTTGACTAATCACAAATGGCCACTCATAGATACACACGCCCACACATACATGTAAATGCAGAAGGCGTCCAGGATACACTTGTGCATTTATCGTTTTGCATTCGCATTATTTATGAATGCCGAGAGCAAAGGATGATTTGCATGCAGAATTAAGTTGACCTGTAGACTGAGCGTCCTGTCAAACAACGACAAGCTTTAGTTCTATGCCTCTCTTTCTCTCTCTCCTTCCTACTAGAACAGTAGTGAAGCAGTTGGAGAAACTTCTATGAGTGATTAGCATGCAAAATGTTTGGGTTTATTGTTTAAGCAAAACTAATTAGTTTGAGCAGTAATTGAAACTTGAATGCAACCCCGGTATAAGTATATTTCATTTGCGGAATCTCAAATGATTTTCATGAGTTTTGCAACAATTTACATTTCTTTTTGTGATGGCCTAAGCTTTGATTTACTTGCCTTTCCAATTTAAGCTATTTAACCCACTTAAAATACAATTGTTGTAAAGCTGCCAATGACGACATACACCTTGACGTACATGTAAATGTAAATAATTGCCTCACAGATATCGACAGCTTCAATGTAAAGGCTACAAGGACCCCAACTTAGCTAAGACTGCCAACTAAAAGCCTTCTGGTGTTTTGGTCAACTTGGACAAAATCAAATCTATTTTCAGGATCTGGCAAACACTGTGAGCTGACGCAATGAGAAATGGCAAACAATAGATGTTTCTACTAAGCTTATACTATACGGAATAGAAACATTGGGCACGTTCACCAGGCTGAATTGCTCTCCGATAATTAATACGATTGCTCTGTTCTGATTGAAAAATTTTACAGCATGTAAATTGTACATATCATAGAAATACAATGCTACTTAAATGTGATTCTGCTACGTTCAGTTGCTTTCATATAAAAACTTCATAAAAAGTAGACAATGAAAGAAAAATGTATCAGAGCTTCCACCAGAAGGTAACATTTTTGACATACTGGATCAGGGAGCATGTTTATGGTGAGCGTGCCCATTAAAACTCATCTAATCAATTTACTTACTATAATATCTGATGTACACAAATACCATCAGTGTGCTCTTTTATAGAAAGCTGTTTCCCGGATGCATTGTTGAATCCACAACGTCAAATGAGATATTCGTGCCCATACCAAAACCTATTTTTAAGGCCGTTCCCAGCTCAAGCCCTGTTTTTTAAATGATTTTGTTTTAATTCAAAATTTTGTAACAAAAAAGCTCAAGGGTCTATTAACTAAAATACAGGCAGAAGGAGGCGTGTCTGTTCGAACACCTAGATCTCAGAGACTATAGGAAATAGATATACCAGACTTGGTATGTTGGTTTCTCTTAATGCAGATCAAGTTTTAATAATTATTTTTAGACCCCATAATTAAGTAAAGTACAGGGGTCCATATAGTTTGCTTTAAAGAATATATGCGTAACAAGCAGAAGGAGGCGTGGCAGACCCTATAAAGTATATATATCCTGGATCAGCATCAATAGCCGAGTCGATATAGGAATGTCCGTCTGTCTGTCTGTCTGTATGAACAACGAGATTATAGTCTTATAGCTGGAGACACCAAACTTGGCATCGTGTTTTTTACATCGTGTAGAGGTTTTTTTTGTGGGATATCAGATATTTTTGGACGCTCGACAGTAGGATACTCTGAGCCCAGGCACTCTTTTATAAAAGTTGATTTTCGACCAATTGTTCCTATGGCAGCTATATGATATATGGAACTGATTTGAACCAAATCTGGTCAGAATGTACAAAACCAACATAAATACGTATTCTATCAGTTTGATTAAGAGATCTCAAAAAACAAAAAAATTTTTCATACTAAGACTTAACTTTCGATTGAGCGTCTCTATTGCAGCTTTATGATACAGTGGACCGATTTTAACCAAATTTGGTCGGGCTGTATAATACAAGTGCAGATGCATATTCTATTAGTTTGGTTCCGATATCTCAGCAAACAAAAAACTTTTTCACACTAAAACTTTATTTTCGATGTATCGTTCATATGGCAGCTATATGATATAGTGGTCCGATCCAAAAATAATAACAAAACTTGATCTGCAGACATGACTCAATCGACTCGGCTGTTGATCCTGATCAAGAATATATTTACTTTGGGGGGTCTACCACGCCCCCTTCTGCCTGTTACATACATTCTGCCAAACACATTATACCCTTTTTTTCCCCATTTTCATGGGCTCAGGGTATAAAAAGAACAAATAAATTGAATATGAGTTGCAGAAAGACACAACAAGTTTAGGTCAATGAATCTAGTTTAAGCCCGAATAGTCAAAAAACGGAACTAAACTATCTGGCAACACTGACTTTTCTGCAACACAAAACAAAATTTTCTGGCGCAAAAGCTGTCTGCTACATAGGTTTGCTGATACGCCACTTTATTGCTGATGTCATCTTTGAACTCATAGTAATATGTATATATATACACTTAATCAATAATATCTTGCCGAAACAAATTTTTACAGATAAGTGTGATATACCAAAAATTTGACTATAATGAATAATAATAAATAATTAATATTTAATAAAGATGTCATGTGTCAATTCAAAAAAAATCGGTATAATGTAATCTAAAAAACTTTATTTTACCTGTAATATGTTAACTGAGTACTTAAGAAAAAAAAAGTTTAAATGAACGCCCAAAAGTCCTAAAACGCACCTTTTCCAATGATATATAGGACACATCTGTAGCTTCTATGGCTTGGATTACAGATACTATTAGGGCTTAAATTTTAGCGGGATTAAGCGTTTTCCCGCTAAACTAGAGGTTTTTTCAAAATGCCGTGAAACAAACTTTTCTAGATTCTCGAAAAGAAATAAATCCCCATCATTACATCTAAGGTTTCTTAGCGCTTTGATGCAAACATACAAACAAACAAACAAACTGATTTTTCATCTCATTTTGAGAAGGCCACTAAAAATTTCAAATATATATATATTTTGAACCAATTGTCGGATTTGGGTGATCGAGGTATCAATCGACGCGTATTTTTGATAAAAATTTAAAAAAATATAAAAAATTTTGCACAAAAAGCCCCAACGGCCCCATTAGCTGCGATCTTTTAAATGTTGACCCTGCCACTAACACCCCCGTACCTCATGAACCAGGTGAGCTAGAAGAAGTTTTAGTATGCCATCTTGTACCGACCTTTAGATCGGTGTATAATTCGATCTGACCGGACAGTCATAACAAATTTTGGTCCGCAGGAATACATCAAGCAGATCAAGGCCACGCCCCCTTAAACCAAAGTTTGTTCAAATCGGTCCACTATATCATATAGCTACCGTAGGACCGATCCTTATCGAAGTTAGTTTAAAACGGTCTACTATATAATATAGCTACCGTAGGACCGATCCGGCTAAATTAAAGTTTTAGTATGAAAAACTTTTATGTTTTATGAGACATCGTAACCAAACTATTTTTTAATTTTTTCCTGTCCTAGCTTTTGCCATAGTAAGTACGGGTAGCACCGCTAGCGAGGCGAGCAATCGAAGCAAGCAGGGGCCGGAGCCCCATTTTTGTTTGGTTGGACCACAGAAAATTATTTATAAATCTAGATTTTATATAAGATATTTTAAATATATGTAACTGGATTGTTGTTTATAACGATGCCAAATTTGGTTCGGTTGACTATATCATATACCCATTGGAATAAATAGTCAAAAACAGAACATAAGTGCTTGTGTTTAGGACATCCTTTGCTTTTGGCATTGTTAGTACGGGTTCAACAAAAGTCGAGTGTACTGGGCTGAAGAACTGCAAGCGAATACAGCAGGAGGCGAAGTTGGATTAAATCTAAAAAAAACTTTATACTATCGTATTTAACAAATGATTTACAACAAATTCATACTTTTTATTTTAACGCCTCACTTTTTCTTCATCCTATTCACGCATTTTTTAGGTATGTAAAATTTAGCTTGATAAACATATCGATGCATATCGATAGAAGATCAATATGGAGCAGCTGTAAGGGGCTGATCGCTAATTCCAAATTATTTTCAAAAATCTTATAAAGTGCAAAATTGCTTATATTATTAATGACAAAGTGTTCTCTTCTTTTTACAGGATCTTCATCACTTAGAAACAACAATAGCTAAGGCTACAAGGCACTGCCATATAGAGCTGCATACAAATATAATTGAACAATTCCAGCAACAACAAGAGGAACTATCACTTATATTGCAAATATAAATAAATAATATAATCATAACATTAAACAACAATAGAAAAGCAAATTTTACAAAAATCTAACTTTGCGGCAAATCATCGTTGCAACTGAGTACTTGGTAAAAGACTTTAGTTTAACTAATTTTTAAATGAATAAAATAATAAAAATGATTTACAAGTCGCTCTAACTAGTGGAAAGTGGAAACTTAAATTATAAGACAAAAATAAAAAGAATAAAACTCTTTGGGTTGTAAATGCAAACGCAAATAAACCAAAGTAAGAAGGAAAACAAAATAAAGCAAAAACCATAATAATATTGCAGCTAAAGGCACAAAAAAACATATACTCGCCATATTGAATAAAAGAAAATAAAAGCAAAATAAGCAGAAAAAGTTGAACATTATTGTTAAATTGAGAGCAATTACGAAAAGTTGTCGAAGCATAAAAAAAACTAAGGGAGCGAGTGAGACAGAGAGTGAGAGAAAGACAATGTAAGTCACAAAGAAAATTGAGAAAAAGGGAAAACAGACAAAAGAAATTAACAGCAGCTCCAGCAGGAAAGGTGAATTTAAAACAGATATACGCAACGTCAGCAGCAAGCACCGAAGAGACTATGAAAAATGCGCAACAGAAGCTGAGTGAAGTTGATGATGATGAGCTATGGCTGCAACAACAATATCAACAACAACAACATCAGAACCAACAACTCCAAAAGCAACAACCAGCGATTAGATTAGCACACAACAGAAACAAGAGCAACCAACCAACTCAACAGCAACAAAAGAGCTTAAGTACAAAATACCACAGCAATAATTCAGTAGGAGCATTAACAACAGCAACAACAGCAACTATAAAAAGAAGAAGAACAAAAACAACAGATCATGTAGTCTGTGTGTCAAGCAATAGCGGCCAGCAATATGTTGAACGAGCCTTGCAGCCAAAGCGACAGGAACAGCAACAGCATTTAGACAGCAACATGTTGAGCCCGGCCGAGACAGCCGGTGGCAATCAAGCAACACAAACAAACATAAGACTGTGCGTACGCAAGCGACAAAGATTACGTCGGCGACGAAAAAGAAAACTAATAGCATCAGCACCAGCAGCAACAACATTTAGCAATAGCAACATCAGCAACAGCAATCAAATCACCAGCACAACAGCAACAACAACAACAGAAACATATTGCTTAGCTCGCAGCAATGACAACAGCTTCAACACATTTAATGGCATTTTGTCTATAAGTGCTGGTATTGTTCTGCATATGTTGCTGACGGCACTGAGGTTGTGGCAATTGCAGCTGCAACTACAACAGCAAGCAGTAACAGTGATCAGAGCTTTTGGTAATAGCACCACCGCTATCATTTCCTACGCAAATGCAATTGCACTACAACTGCAAAGTTGTAAGCGCAGAAGCAGCAGCAACAGTTGCAGCAGCAGCAGTACCCAAATAATCAACGGACTTAATAAACATTCATGGATATTTTTATTGATTTATTTAAATTTATCTGCTAAAGGTAAGTGGTGCCCATAATTATGCGATTATCAGATCTACAGAAAGTGCAACACTTGAGTGGCAGCAACAGCAACTCAAACACCGTCTATCGGTGTGGTGAGTGTTGCAATTGTTGTTGGTACAACCACTTGGCAGCAACAGTTGCTTCACAAGTCCTCATATTGTTTAGCTGCACGCCAACAGCAACTTTATAATGCACGCCGCCAACATATTGTCACTTTGACACATAAAACCACTTAAGGGTGGGACAATATTCTTTTCTTTATTTTTCTACCCGTTACTTAATAAACAAGTAAAAGGGTATATTGTGTTTGTTGGAATATATGTAACAGGGAGAAGGAGGCTTCTCCGGCCCCATAAGATATATATATTTTTGATCAGCATCAACAGCCGAGTCGATATAGCCCTGTGTGTCTGTCCGTCCGTCCGTCTGTGTGAGACAGATAAAAGATAGAGATACCAAACTTTTACCCACAGACTCCAAAAGCGTTGGAGCAGGTCAAGTTTGTTTTAAATTTTTGACCCGCCCCCTTCGGACCCCGAAAATCGCGAAAGCCCGTCTGTTCTCAGGGACTAAAAGAGAAGAGTTACCAAATTTGGCACACTGATTTCTATAAGCGCCATGCAGATCAATTTTGTTTCAAATTTAAGCCATACCTCCCTTCTGCCCCCGCAAAGTGCGAAAAACCACGTTTTTTATGGTTATTAACGTTATCTATTAGTATTATCTCTTGTCCTACTAGATCGCATCAAGATCGGACAAGTAGAACGGTCATTTGGTGATTTAATGTTTTTAAAGTAATACCTGTAATTTCTTTAAAGTACTGTTATATATATTAAAATAAGTAGCGGGTATCCTATGGTCGGGATCTCGACTATAGCCTTTCCCACTTGTTTTTTTTTTTTTTTTGTTTGTCAGTTGTGGCATTTACGACAGCTTCAAGTGAAGCATGTCGACAACTACAACAGACACGACAACAGCAACAGCAACAATCCCGACCTCACTCTCAAAGGCAACCTCAGCCGCAACCTCTGTCTCTGTCTCTGCCTGGCTGTCTATGGCACTTGAAAGCGTCTACTCCTAGGGTTGGTTTTTTGTAGGCATAGTTGTTGTTCCTGCAGTCATTTTTGTTGTTGTTATGTTTATGGTGGGAACTAAATCGAGGCAAGCCGCATAAAAGCCACGTTGGGGCGACTGCCATCTGAATGAATTGTGTAGACAATTTAAAGCCTCTTAAAAGTTAAAGATAATGTACTTTATATAAGACAATTTTTGCCAAGACGGTGTCATCCCTGCGGACGGCAGTCTGCGCTAGTGACGAAAGCAGCACGAAGGGTGCGAAAGGCGACTAGCAAAATATACAGCTCATATGGAAAATATGCTATGACTTTCCGATCAGATCGAGTTATATATCAATCTGACATCTAGTTCAAAAGATAAATAAACTTGAAAATGTTAGTGGACTTCTCAAAATGAAATGAAAAGTCAGTTTGTTTGTTTGTTTGTCTGTGTGCATCAAAGCGCTAAAAAAAAACCTTAGATGTAATGATGGGGATTTATTCCTTTTCGAAAATCTAGCTTAATCAAGTTAATTAATAAAGCTTAATTTGACATGCCTATTACAAGAAGAAAATCTAAATTGCTAAAATTAGCACAGTAAAATCATGTTTTTACAGATTAACAAGTATATATAAAATTGGTTAAATTGGTAAATTTAAAATTTAAAAAAAATAAGGAGATTGAAAAAATCATTTAAAAATGTATTATTTTATTCATTTTGAGCAAAGCTTGGGCCGGCCTGCCCATTTAAAAAATTTGACCGGGCCGGGTTTTATAAATTAATTTTGTGACCGTGCCGGGCCGATCCTCAAAAAGAAGGTCCGTGCCATTTAACGCCTTGGAGCTTCCGAGCCTAATTCATATTTGTTGCTACGAGAATATATTAGATGTGTATCTCCATATGAATTAAGCTCGTGCTGCCTTCATCTGTGGGTTCTGGAGAAAGGGCTTTCAGCAAATTAGCTCTAATAAATAAATAAATAAAGAACTACGATGAGCGACGACAGGCTAAATTATTTAATGACTGCCTCCATAGAGCACGAGAAAGCCAGCACAATTAGCTACGAGGAGATCCCTAAAAAATTAAGTTCCATGAAGGTCAGAAGTCCATTATTTTGAGATTTTGTAGTTAATTTAAGAGAGGGAGTAAACAAATAAAGAAAAAAGGGCCCCCAATATTTTTATGACCCGGGCCCCGAAATGGCTAGCTGCGCCCCGAGTAAAAGGGTATATTGCGTTCGTTAGAATGTATGTAACAGGGAGAAGGAGGCTTCTCCGACTTTTTAAAGTATATATATTCTTGATGAGCATCAACATGTGTCTGTCCGTTCGTCTGTGTGAGATATATAAAAGATAGAGATACCAAACTTTTACCCACAGACTCTAAAAGAGTTGGAGTAGGTCAATTTTGTTCTAAATTTTTGAAACGCCCCCTTCCGCCACCACAAATTGCGAAAAATCACCCCATCCACAGTTTTAAAGATTATACGTTTTTTATGGTAATTAACGTTATATATTAGTTTTATCTCTTGTCCCACTGAATCGCCTCAAGATCGGACAAGTAGAATGGTAATTTGGTGATTTAATGTTTCCAAAGTAATACCTGTAATTCCTTTTACCCGAATAGCCCCAGCGTTATCATATGGTAACACGCAATATACAACTACTACAGCTTAATTTTTAGACAACATATTAACATTAAACTAACATTAAACAATCTCTTGAAGCTAGCTAATCGAAAAATGGGCATTAAGTTGCTCACTATATTCTGCAGTGCAAAACACGGCATTTAGCAATTCGTCGCAAGTAAATTTAAATCGCTTAACTAATTTTAGTACTGAAAAATGCACACATCATTAAAAAGGTAAGAGAGTGCTCTTTTTAATTATGAAAAAAATCAGAATAATAAAACACTTTTTCTCGGTAAATTTACGCTTTTCGATTTTTTGTTACCATACGGTAACGCTAGTTCCGACAGGGTACAGGATTTTTCCCATACAATTTGTTAGCATTTGGGTATTGTTTTGTTCACAAAATATGATTGTTCCTATGGCAGCTATATGATATAGTTAACTGATTGGAACCAAATTTGGTCAGGTTGTACAGAACCTATACTTATATGCATATTTTGTGAGTTTAATTAAGATATCTCAGAAAACAAAGAGATTTAAATACTAAAGGTGAATTTGACCCCGATAGTTCCTATGACAGATATATGATATAATGCGCCGATTTTAAATTTAGTCACATATACCAAGGAGTAGCCCCCCTGATGGATAAAGCTTTGTTCATTAGACTTTTTCTCAAATATTTGTATTTTGTAGTATTAAGAAAACCTGTTCCCTGTTGGTAAACATATGGAAACAGCCGATGGTCCTGTCTATTATCCTGACAAGGACGAACAAAAATAATGTTTTTTTCGGATTCAGTGACCTCAAAGTTATCAGTCCTGAAAGTTTCATAAAGAAACTTGAAAAAAATTTCCTCAGGGCTATTCGGGCTAAAGTACTTTTATGTATATTGAAATAAGTAACGTGTTTCCTATGGTCGGGATCTCGACTATAGCCTTTCCCACTTGTTTATTTTCAATATGTTGGAATAAGTAAAATTTCGCGTTTTTTGGTACATTTTTTGATCGGTCGAAAATCACGTTTTTTTTTTTGTTTTTTGGGATATCTAAACCAATTTGACAGATAGTGCATTTAAGTTGTTCTTAAGCTTCCCGATCAGATTTGGTTCAAATCGGTTCACTATATAACTTCTGTTGGCCGCTGTATCGGCCAGTAAAATTGCTGCCGATCAAATTCAATAAATCCAGCACAGCCCAATCAGTTGGATACCAAGATAAAAATTAGCTCCAAAATATTCTTGCGTTTATTCGCTTCGTATGCTTGAGTAGCACTGACTTTCAATTTTTACATAGCATGGCTCTCTGGCCAGATAGAAAACAAGAATGAGAATACAAAGGTAGTACAATTAGAGAGAGAGATGCTGGCGTTGCCAGACTATTGATTTGCGTTACGTTAAAGGCAGTTACGTTTGAATTGATTTTAAGTGATTAATACTGCTAACATGAGCTTGTCCTCCAACAGCTTCCATAAGAACTATCGGTAAAAAATCACTATTTAGTATGACCACCTTTTTTTGTTTTTTGAGATATCCCAACCACTCTTTACGATAATGCATTTAAGTCAGTTGTATAATCTTGGTCAGGACAATGAGCTGAGTCAATATAATCATGTTAACGTCCGTATGTCCGTCTGTCATTCTGTTCGCATGCTTATATGCAAACTAATCGCTCAGTTTTGAAGCTGCTTTTTTTTAGAGATCTAAGCCAATCTCATGAAATATATATTTGGTACACTCAGAAAATACGCCATCTTAAAATAAGGTACGAGTAAGAACATATAAGACCTTGGCAAATACAGGGTGGCCCATGAAAAAGTTGCGTTTTAAAATAGCTATAAAACAAAAACTAACATTGCGGTTTATTTGTGGAAGGTCTTGCAGTAGGCCATCGACAATTTCAATAGTGGCAATGGCAATGTCAATGTCAATGGCCTCAATGGCAACTTCAATCTCGTGCTTAAGGTCGTCAATCGTCTCTGAATGGTTGGCTTAACACTTATCCTTATTATAGTCCAACGGGGTCGAATCGAGGCGCCCAGTTGACATCGCCTTTTCGGCTGATTATTCGATTTTTGAACGGACCGCGCAAAATTTACACTGTAGCGTTGGGTGTGTGGCACGTAGCGCCGTCCTGCTGAAACCATATGTCGTCGATGTATTCATCTTCCATTCGGGTGAAGAAAAAGTCTTTTAACATGCCGCGATAGCGGTCCCTATTGACGGTTACGGCGGCTCCTGATTCGTTTTCGAAGAAAAACGGGCCAGTAATGCTGCCTGACCACATACCGCACAGAACAGTCACTCGATGTGGATGCTTTGGCTTCTCCAAGACGACGTGCGGGTTTTAGGAGCCTCGAATGCGGCTATTCTGCTTATTGACGTCACCGAGGAAATGAGTTTCATCTGAAAAGATAGTTTTTCGATAAAAAATGCTCATCTTCCACCAAGCGTTTTTGGCCCGTTGCACGAGCTGAATACTTAATCATCACTGCGGACGGCAGTTCGCGTTAGTGACGAAAGCAGCACGAAGGGTGCGAAAGGCGACTAACAATATATACAGCTAAGTTGGAAAATTTGCTACGACTGTCCGATCAGATCGTGTTATATACCGATCGAAAGGTTTAGTTCTAACTTACAAAATGGCGTACTACAACTTTTTCTAACCAACCTGGGTCATGAGATACGGGGGTGTAAGTGGGAGGGGAAAAATTTAGATGATTGCAGCTTATGGGGCCGTTGGGGCTTTTCGGTAAAATTTTTTATTTTTTAAAAATTCTACTTAAAAATACGCGTCGATTGATAACTCAATCACCCAAATCCGATAACTTGTTCAAAAGATAAATAAATTTGAAAATTTTAGTGGACTTCTCAAAATGAAATGAAAAGTCAGTTTGTTTGTCTGTTTGTATCAAAGCGCTAAAGAAGCTTAAATGTAATGATGGGGATTTATTCCTTTTCGAAAATCTAGAAATGTTTGTTCTACGACTTTTTGAAAAAACCTCTAGTTTGGCGGGATAACGCTAAATCCCGCTAAAATTGAAACCTCAACAGTTTCCAAACCATAAAAGCTACCGATATTCTATTGGATTGGAAAGGTGTGATTGAGGGCTCTTATGCGTACCTTTAAACTTTATTTCCAAAGTACTCAGGTAACATTTTACAGGTGAAATAAAGTTTTTTGGCTTACATTTTGGCGATTTATGACAAAACGGCTCTAACGATTTCTGTTAAATTAATAATTATTAATTAATTAATATGTTGTAATACGTACAATTTCGCGTTTTTCGGTATATGAAACATACATTTTGGTTGAGGGGCTTGGAAGATATTACCTGTTAAGTGAATAAATACATTTTTCCATCGGTCGAAAATCACGTTTTAGTACGAAAAACTTTTTGGTTTTATGAGATATCTCAACCAAACTGATACAATATGCATTAAACTTGGTTTTATATATCCTGACCAAAGTTGGTTCAAATCGGACCACTATATCATATAGCTGTCATAGGACCGATCGGGTCAAAATTAGGTTTTAGTATGAAAAACTTTTTTGTTTTACTAGATATCGTAACCAAACTAATAGAACATGCATTTAATTTAGACTTATATATTCTAACCAAAGTTGGTTCTAATCGAACCACTATATCATATAGCTGTCATAGCACCGATCGGGCGAAATTCAAATCTTAGTATGAAAAACTTTTTTTTCATAGTAAGTACGAGGTCTCCGGCAGTAGAGTATGCTCGGCTGTAGCAACACGAGCAGGGGGCGGAGCCCACTAGTTTTCTTTATAATTAAAGAAACAAATTTTTTTAAATATGAAATACGTTCAACAACTAAATTTTTATATTTTACTATTTGCCTGCATTAATGATAAAGTTACATTGTCAAAAGCAAAAGCAATTGCAAAAATTTCTGATATCCCACAAAAAAAAACCTGTAAACGAGGTAAAAGCTTAGTGACAAAAGCAATTTCTAGCCTTAAAATTTCTGATATTTAATTTTGTGACGAACAAAATTCAGTTTAATCTAAAAATTTTAAATAAAAATATAAATTAATATAAAAAAAGCGAAAATTGGCATTCGGCACTGCGCAAAAAGTAATTTGTATGTACAAAGAAGCTCACCTTTTTGCTCACAGTGCACAATGCCAATTTTCACTTATATTATATTTTATTTCAAATAGATTAAACTGAATTTCGTCATAAATTGATATCAGAAATTTTGAACTAGAAATTGCTCTCTAGACTTTACCTCGTTTAGAAATTTTTGAGATCAAACCAAACCTTTACTAAATATTTGCCATTCGAGCTGTCAAAGTCGAAATAATATTTAGTTCAAAAAGCAACCGCTAGATGGCCACCCTGTAAATAATACGTGAGTGGTTTCCAGAAACCACTGAGTTATTTGTACATACCTAGTTTAAGATTTTTTTACTAAAAATAGTTTTTTTCGCGATTGAAAGGAAGTTAAAAATAAGAACGTTTCGTACTAATAACAAGAACATTTTGGAATAATTATTTTTCACTGTCGCACCTTAGAATTCTGCAGTGGTTCTATCGACGCAAAGATGACGTTAAGCTTGGATCGCTAGTAAACTCAGCACCTATTCCGATAGGTCGCTTGCCAACAAAATACACCATTATTTAATAAAATTTAATTTTGGTATTTCTTAGAATACATACTAGTGTATGTTTAAGGACTACAATTAATTAATTATGACAATGTTTTATACTAAAAACAAGTACATTTTGGATTTATTTCAAGATTTTTGTGTGCTTAAAGTAGTATGTTTTCAATTTTTACATTGTAAGATTTCCGTACTTGCGAAAACCGATCTTGAAATAAGATTTTTGTTCTCAACTTTGGAAATTCCGAACTTGGACAGTTTTTGAGATCGTTTAGGGTTTTCGAATATTTTTAAAATATTGTATTGATAATATTTTTTGTTTTTAAAAAATATCAAAATGATAGTTAATATTTTGCTTTGAAATAATGATATATTTGATATAATTGATATTTTAAATTTTTAAAATTTTTTTTTCTTTTTTCTAACAAAAAGTGATACTCTGCCCCACAATAAAAGATGAAAAAATTAACGAGCTTTTAATTCTAATATTTAGATTTAACAGACTTTAAAAATATGCGTTGCGTTATGTTTAAATCTGAAGAGTTGTGTCGTTTCGTTCTGAAAAGTTCAAATGAATGGGTCATTAATATGAAAGAGTATCATGAATAGTCCATTTTGTTCAGTGGACCGTTGTTTGTCAAATATTTTGTTTAATCTGTTTTAACGGTGGAATCGTTGAATTCGAAGCAACATTTTCTTAGATATAAACATTGTATTTATATTAAAATGAATGAAAAGGCAGGAAAGACCGCTCACTGCAAGGCTAGTTTGAGTGTTGCAGGGGGCTCTCAGGGCAATTGGGCGCATCACATAAAGCTTAAGTTCCTTTTTTGAATTCGATCTCATCTAAGAGTTACAAACATATGATTTATTTTCCAATTAAAGGCTTTAAAAAAAACTTTACAATAAAGGAATGGTTGTAATATTATCTCAATGAATGAAATTGACCGGTGTTAACAACCGATTTGCAACGTTCAAAATTCATTAGCAACTGACTAACCTAGCAGAATGACTTATTCATCTTTCATCTTCCATGACAACTGAATAGAAACCAAATCGTTCTAAGTTCATGAAAACTGACCAACTGAATAATGAACTAAATGACAGCTGAATAATGAACTTTATGACAACTGAATAGAAACCAAACCGATCTTAGTTCATGACAACTGAACAATAAACTAAATGACTGATTTAGTTCACGACTGAAAAATGACCGAGTGAACATATTCAGCAAATTGAACTAGTAATGCCAACTCTAAAAATCTGTAATTCAGCTACGGGAGTCACAAATGACACATTTTATAGCGGACGCTAGCCGCTCCGAAGCCACTGAGCTACCAGGGCTGATGAGATATCATAAGGCTATTTTATAAAGTCCCGGCATGGACACCTAATGCGAATTCCAGAATTTCAAGGGATCACTTTTCCACTTTTTATTCCACTGTAATTAGATTTAACTTATTTTTGATCCATTTTGCTCGACTTTCCGCTCGCTACACAGATTACAAAATGACCAACGCACAAATATCATAAAATATCCCAAAAAAATATCGCAATTTCGATATCACGATATAAATAAATCAGTTTTTTTTAAATAATATCTATATTTTGATATATTATCAACAACCCTATTTATTTGTCCCTGTGTAAATATGAACAATGCGATCAAATTTTCGGGGTACCTAAAATATCCTGTTCTTAAAATTCTAACCAGTTGAAATACTTCCCATGACTTCTTAGCAGTTTAAGAATTCTTTTCCTTGACAACGATATTGTGCCGCGAGTCTTGTGAAATAGAATATAAATATAATGGCCACGAACAAACCTGTCGACGATGTCGCCCGTCACTTACACGAATTGGGGTTAGTTATGGACATGTACTATATAGGCGGCACAAGGATGGAGACTAAATGGAAGAGGCAGCAGTTGCAAAGTGCTGCCTTGTTGATTTACCTTCCCCTCTCTTCTGCAACTACTGTGCATTGGCGTTGAATAAGTCGGTGGGCTTTGCGTGTCGTGGTTGTTGCCAGCAATGAAAATACATACAAACTTATTATACACACATATGTACATAGGTGAGAGGGAGCAATATCTATGTCTCTGCAGTCGAAGTCGTCGTCCTTTCGTCCTGGCCTCCATTTCTACAACCGCTTACTGTGTCTGTCGCTTTGTTCAGTTCATATTTCATGCAGGCAACGCGTTGCAACGTCGCTGTCCATGTGCGTGTGTGCATGTTTATGATTTTATGGCAACACTTCCGTTTCCGCTATGCAATATTGCACTGTATATGTAACTACCCGTGTAACTACACACCCCTACCGCATTCTGCTTTTCCAACGATAATCAGATTTAAACTTTACACAACGTCGCTGCATATGCAGCTGTATGCATGTGTGTGTGTGTGTGTGTGTGTGTGTGTGTGTGTGTGTGTGTGTGTGTGTGTGTGTCATGCGATTGTGTTATAGCTGCCCTATAACATCGCTCATACGCCCCGTTGGCCAGCCAAGTGCCCCTGTTATGACGTTTATTGCTTCGGAAAGCTTTTTAGAATGCTTAAAGACATGAAGACTTCAAGACTTTGGCCATTTGACAGCCAAATAAAGCGACGAAGTTTAATGCTTTTTGTTTGTGCTTGTGTCAAAGGAGCAAGTCAATTGTGGATGTGAAGGAAATTGCTTGCTTTCAAATAATATTTTCTGATGTACATCAGAGTTGTGCCTTAAAGCAATATCATTAAAATTTCATTATCATTAAAAAAAAGAATGATAATGAAATCAGATTTCACTGGAATTGAAAATTCTACTGCTAAATGAAATGTTATTTTAGTAGCATTGAAATATTTACTACCAATAAAATTTTTTTTCACTAGCATTGAAAATAGTAGCTAATGAAATTTTATTTTACTACAGTTAAAATTTGAAAGAAAATTTAAATAGAATTGAAATAATGACAAATAATGATAATTTTTGTTTAGCCATTAAATAGTTTTAATTACAAGTCAATTAAATAGCATTGATATTTATTTGTAAATTAAAAATTATATTTATTAAATATTTGCTTGATGCAAACTCAATATAGGGTCCACATTGGTGTCTATAGTTCATTTAATAGAAAAGTCCATTCTGAGACTTAACAGAGTTGACTACAATATTTCAACTGGACGCACAAGCTCCAATATCATTCAAATAATGATGAACGACTATATTCGCATGCTTTCTACAAGAGCAAGTGGCCAGAAAAGCAATGTCGCGACAAGTCATGTCTTCGGCGAATGCAGTGGTATTCCCGAAGTTTTTACTCTTCTGCTATAAGGCTGAACAATTGACCTTGCCAACGGAATGGCCCACGTCCAATTTCTTTTGCTGCTTACAGAAGTCATAAACTCATGGGCTATACCACCGTGCCCAATGGATTCTCGATTAATTCTGTTATGTTGTAAAAAGGAACACCAGTTTGGCTCTAAGAAGCCATTGTATTTTAAGAAATCTATAAGAAAGTATAGATTTTAGGAATTAGGGTTATGAAATTATGAATATGCTTTCGTCACTAGACTTTTACCTCGTGTAGAGGTTTTTTGTGTAATATCAGAAATTTTATAATTGATTTTTCTTTTGACATTGTAACTTTATCATTAATGCATTCAGATAGTAAAATATGTAAATTTATAAGTATGTTGAATTTCTTTCAGATTTAAATAAAAGAGAAAATAACACATAAATTTAATGTGCTTTGCTGAAAGGCTCAACTAGTTTAATTTATTTAAACTATTTAAGTCCCGAAGTGTCAAAAAACAAAACTCAACTGTGTGGCAACACAGGATATTTCTGCAACGAAAAAAAACTCTCTGGAAACACTGGTTACTCTGCTGCGCAAAAGCTGTCTGCTACAAAGGTTTGCTGATATGACACTTTATTGTTGCAGTCATCTTTGAAGTCTAAGTAACATATATACCATATATACACTGAATTGGTAATCTCTTGCCAAAACGAATGTTTACAGACATATGTGCCATACCAATAAAACGCGGAATTTTATTGACAGTAACATACTGAAATTTGATAAGCTTGTTGGCTGTCAATTTTTCAAATATCGCCGAAATGTAAGCTACAAAACGCTCTTTTTCATCTAAAATCTTACCCGAGTCTTTTAGAAAAAATATTTACAGGAACGCCTAAAAACCCTCAATCATATCTTTTCAAGATGTATGGTAAGAAAACTGTTGGGGCTTAAATTTAAGAGGAATTTAGCGTTTTCCCGCTAAACTAGTGGTTTTTTTTTTTAAAGTCGTAGAACAAACATTTCTATAGTTTTTTAGCGCTTTGATGCTAGTGCTGCTTTCGTCACTAGCGCAAACTCCCGTCCGCACTAAATGTCCGTACACTTTCTCCCACTTGGTTGTTGGTGCCTCTATTACATAACCTAGCAATTTCTGGGTTTTCTGGCATATGCTCACTAAGCCACATATATTTTTCCAATACCATTGAATTTGGCTCTCTATTAATCTATATTCGTACTGTCTCTCCCTCTAAATGTCATATGTCTTTTCATCATTAGCTAAAGGGTTACACAAGAAAGAAAAACAGAATGTCATGGCTGCCAATTGCATTAGTCGACACAGATATACACACACACAGCAGATATCTGCTGCATAAACAACCTACACATACTCCTATTCGCTTCACTTCACTCATTCACTTCCAACTGCCATATAATGAAAACAGCAGCAGCAACTTTTCTGTGCTGAAATCAATCACTAAATATGATAGCATTCATATTTTTCAATAGTGGACATAGGCATTTGATTGATAGCCTGCCCAGGAAGTTGCCAGCCTTCAGGTGATCTACCCATTACTTGGCAGCTTCCAAGCTCCCATCCTCATCGAGGTTTAGTCTTCCTACTCCCCCTGCTGTTTAGTTTTTTGTTTCCATTAAAGAGTAGCATAAGATATATCGCAAAATAAAACAAGTGGGCAATTACAGTCGAGCACGCTCGATAGTAGGATACCCTGTACCCATGTACTCTGTGCTGAGGTTGATTTTAGACCAATTGCTATATGATATATGGAACCAAATTTAGTCAGAATGTACAAAACAAACTTAAATGCATATTTTAACAGTTTGGTTAGATATCTACAAACTACAACTTTGCTCAGACTGCATTCTAGCAGAACTTATTTTCCTCTCTCACTCTCTTTTTCTCTCTCTCCCTCTCACGCAACGAATCCGAGCCTGCCAAAGGCTGCTGCAGTGCGCGCGGAATTTGAAATAAAAGACAATGTCTAATTTTATGAAATTTTTAAAGCGGAAAATGTTAAGTTTTTTTAACAATGATAATAAGCAGAACCTCTTGAATATATGTGTGAGGAATCGGAATTATTAATAATTAAAATTATTAATTTGCAGCTTTAGTGCTTGGCTACGTAAAAGTAGTGCAAAAGTACTGCAAAATGATCGCTTGTCCTCTCATGCAATTTTATGCATAGCAATCATCTTTTTTCCGACTTTATTGAAAAATGTGACGTCATATGGAATTTTGCCATGAAAAAATACATATTTATATATTTACACAATTATATTTTAATCTAATTCTATATTTGTATGTACATAAGGTTTACATCAACATTTTCATTACATGATATCGATAGTACTTTTGTTCGATCTTTAGCTTGGTACTCAAAAAAAGGGATACTAGTTCGAACTCTCTTTGTGAGCTTACTTTGCGCGTGCCCTGCATATAAACGTATGTATGCTGTCTATTAGGCTTACTTCTCAATTGATTGTTCAGTTAGGGATTACTACCATAAAAATTTCTCCTATGAATCCTTTTGTGCGATTTGTGGGCGAATGGGGCGTGACATCCAAATTTGGAAACAAACTTGACCTGCGTATGGTATCCAGGAGCCTGCATAACAAATTCGAAGTCTCTAGCTCTTATGGTCTCTGAAATCGACGCGTTTAATCAGACGGACAGCCAGACGGACAGCGCTAAATCGACTTGGCTGTTAATCCTGATCAAAAATATATATACTTTACGGGGTCTGCCAGCCCCCTTCTGCCTGTTACATTCTTTCTGGCAAACACTTTATACCCTTTTTTGTCCATTTTCAATAAGCTCAGGGTATAAATATCGAAAATTATACAGAGGTGGTCAAAAGTACACTCAGAAAAATATGCCATCCTAAAATTGGGTACGACCGTACATGAATTTATACCGTTTCGTTCTTAAAATTTTAAGATTGCTGTATACTAAAAATCTTGAATTAAGTATGAATCGAGCAAATATATAATCAACGCAAACAACTCAGTTATTTGTACTAAACTAGTTTGAGATTTTTTTGTACTTGAAACAGTTTTTTTTCAAGATTGAAAGGAAGTTAAAATTATTTTTATTATTTTATGATCCTTTTGTACTAAAAACAAGTACGTTTTGGATATTTCTCTTTCATTGTCGTACCTTAGAATTCTCAACTGGTTCTAGCGACGCAAATATGACGTTAAGGTTGGATCGCTGGTAAAAAAAAACCAAGAAAATACACCATTATTAAATGGTATTTAATTTTGGTATTTTGCTGAATTTTAGTACACATACTAGTGTATGTTTTAAGATTAAAATTAATAAATTATGACAATGTTTTGTACTAGAAACAAGTACATTTCGGGATTAGCTCAAGATTTGTTGTGTACTTAAAGTAGTATGGTTTCAATTTTTTTAGACTTGATCCTAAGACTAAATCCAATCCTAGACTAAAATCCAAACGTACTTAAAGTATCCCCGATAGTTCTCATTTTAAGATTTCCGTACTTGCGAGAACCGAAATTGAAATAAGATTTTTGTTCTCAACTTTAGAAATTCCGAACTAAGACAGCTATTTAAAGTTACTCCATTTATATTTTGGTATCAATGGAAAGGTCTTCGAAATGCCGTTTGAATGATACAAAACTTTCCTTTTTCCATTAGGTACCCATTAAAGTTTTTAATTTTTTGTAAAAATCTACTTATTTGACTTTTTTCCCAGGGCTTAAGCAAAAAATGTTTTGATGCAAAAAGTTTTTCTAAGCAATTCTAATAGTGACTGCAAAAAATTTATTTGAAACTTGCTAAAAATTACCTATGTTATTTTGCACATTTTCCTCATTTTTCTACAAAATTTTTTTTGAGATCATCCCATACAAAAATCTTAAAAAATATAAGCGAATATATTTTTGAAACATTTTTTTTGCAGTCACTTTTTAAATTGTTTGGACAAACATTTTGCATCAAAACATTTTTTGTTTAAAAATCAAAAAAGTAGATTTTAAAATAAGTAATAATAAAAAATTTCAATGGGTACTTAATGGGTTAACTAAAGTTTTGTATCAGTCAAACGGCATTTCGAAGATATTTCCATTGATACCAAAATGTAAATGGAGTCACTTTAAATAGCGATGAGATTAAACTTTAGTTTTGTGTAAATACTTTTGACTACTCCTGTATAGTATGTATACTAAGCGAATCTTTATCACAAGTTTAAGCGCCTTGACTCGAAGCTGAGCATTTGCTATACACTTTTTTTTTTTTTTATCGTCATAAACTACTTTTATATATATTTCGGTGCGATCCCGATGATGTTATTGAAAAGGCAACATTGTGTCACCAATTTGAAAAACGGTTTGAGCCTGGTGAGTAAATTGAGCCGTTGACTGCTCACCACTGCTAAACCAGTTAGGGTACATATTTTTGTACGATCTCTTGAAATATTTTGTGCATCCCTTAGATAGCTATTCGTATTTTTATTGCATAAATTATGCTTTAAATGTTTAAGCGTCATCTTGACGCTATTAAAATTCTGAGCTTCATCTTGCCCTCTCCCATTCCCATTTCCACTTCCAATCACTCCCACTTTCTCGTCGCAGCCATTAGCAGGTGCTCCTCGCCGAGCTAAGTTGAGGTCAGCAGCCACATGGCCTCTCAGACAGCCCATCAACTTCAACGAGCCTAGCTGTGACCATCCCCAACCACCCTCCCTTACGTTTTATAACCCTGTCCACTCCGTTGTATCGGTTTTAGCCGCTTAAGTGGTTTGGCGCCGCGTCAGTTTTTATTTCGCTTTCAATTTTTAATATCGACGGACAGAACGAGTGCCAACTGGCGGAGCTGTCAGAGCTTTCTCGATGAAGAGTATTTAGATGGGCATTTCTCCTGAATTTTCGTGCATGTCAAAGAGTCAAATATGTTATGCTTATTTTTTTTTTTTTTTGTCTATTTTGTATAGTATATGTCAAATGTGCTTACTTATTTTTTAAGGCTATCACAAAATTCACAGTCATCTATAGTGTATTTTTTCGTAGGACTTAAAATTTAACGGTTTAATGATAACATATGTATATGTATAATAAAATCATCAGTATTTTCTTCATATACGTGTTAGAGTACTCGAAGTTCGACTTTTATGAGTTGTTGTGCTTTATCCTTCCTTGCTATTTAGTTGTTGCTGTTGCTTAAGCTGTTGTTCCTATAATTGCTTCTGCCTTTTGTAGTAGGCTGAATTTCAAACCAAATGTGTTTCTTTTTATTTTGGGCTTATTAAATTGTCTTCTGCTATGTGGTCGCTCCATGTAACTGACTTTGTCTCCTCATCCTCCTCCTTATGCAAAGGCACGGTCACGGTCTGGCTATTGTCTTGCTGTCGCAGCTGTTGCCGAATTTTGTTAGTTTGTTGTTGTGGTTGTTGGTGCAGTGTGAGGCAGCGCTGACTTTGTGAAATAGCAATTACTTTTTCATGCTTTACTGCAATAAAATTGCAATTTTTTGCGGCCTGCCGCAAAACAAGCGAAGCCAAACAACACGAAAAAAGAAAAAGATTTGGGGAATAAGTATAGACGGCGAACGGAAGTGGAGCCATTGAATAGGCATTTAAAATGAACGCAATTTATGGTGGCTGCTACCAAAATTTAAGGCCGCAAAACAGGTCATGACTACAGCAGTTAAATGTCTCTTCATGTGAGTCGTTACTGAGTGTCGACTCTAAGGTGAATAAAGCTTAGTGAATAAATTTATCAGCTTTATAGAGGGTACATTTCAATTACATCTACATTTCAGTTCAAGTAAAGTTATTTGCATTCAAGCGTCAGTTTCTGCATATTCATTAGTCAAGTTTTTTGCTATAACAATGCGAATAAAAGAATAACAAACAAAAGTTTTAGCAGTAAAAGTGTATGATTTTTTTGTAAATTGAAATACAAAATATTGTTATCCATCTACCTCTCTTTGTGACTATCTCTTTTCACAGCTTGAAGTATTTGTTTTATTATTTCATTCATTTTGACACTTCATCAGACGTTGGCCCTGTTTTTTGTTTTTGTTTTTATTTTTATTCTATTTTTTTTTTGTTTTTTTGCTGCTCTTGTTTGCTTTGTACTCTGATGTCAATGCTTTGCCTTAAAGGCTTACTGCTGTTGCTCCTCTCCCTCAGTACCGGAGCCTCCATCCATTGTCAGCCAACTCTGCTCGTTAGTTGCCACGCTTGAGTCCCCTGCATTGTGTTTAAGAATTTTTAATTTTTAATGCAACTGAAACTCGCGAGAACAGAATAAAATATGCAATCGTGCAAGAAATTCAAATACAAGAATTTTCCTCATCTTGCACAACCTTTTAGCGCGCACACAAAACGTCTGCGAGCTGCCTGGAAAAGGACTAAATGCGAATTAAAACTAAGTAAAAAATTTATGCGCATAATTTTTGAGATGTTCACTTTGTATGTTAATCGTGTGGCATAACATTTATCAAGTACAAAAACACAAAAACACGAATGTAGGTTTTTATCTTTACTATAAGAGTACAAGAATTTTTTTATTTATTTTTTAATTAATAGTCGGGTTAAGTTGACTTAATAAATGAAAGTACATTTAAATTGTCATTTTTATGCTAGTCTCTGATCGAGCTCTCGGGCAAAAACAAATCTTACAGTTAAAAGGCTTTCTTTAAGAGTAATAGAAGTCTACAAATATGTCATCCGCAGCCAAAAAACTACGAATTGATCAAAAGCCAACCGACTGCATCTTTAAATAAAATAAGTTTTACTTTATTTTTGTTATAAATTACTAGGGGGCTCTGCCCCCTGATCGGGGGCTTTGTTCGCTCGCTCCGTTTAGCTGGCTCGCTTTGTTCGCTGTTTTGACAAGCAATTTATAATTTTTCCCTTTTTCCCCCTATTTTTGTATTACTCTCATTTCATTTTGTAATTTTTGTCATGGGAATAAAGTCTAATTTGACCTGAAAATAATCTTAGTTTTTCGTGATAGTCCACAGTTTAGAAAATCTATTACCAATGCTATTGATTTTTAAAGACGATTCGATGTAGCCCCATCTGTCTGTCCGCCTGTTTAAACGCTTCGATCTCGGAGACTATAAGACCTAGGGACTTCAAACTTGGTATGTACTTTCCTGGATACTGTACGCAGATAAAGATTGTTTTTTTTTTTTTTGTATCTGACCTCCAGATTATAAATCTGCCATTGGATCGATAGATCAAAAACTATCATTTAGTATGATAAACTTCTTGGTCTTTTATATTTCTCAACCAATCTGACACAATATACATTGGGCTGGTATTATACATTCTGAGCAGATTTTCTTTAAATCAGACCACTATGTTATACAGTTGCCATAGTAACAATCGCTAATAATTCAATTTTTTGTATACAATATTTGTTTTAAATTTTTTTTTTATATATTTTACCCAAATTTATAGAATATGCATTAAGGTTGTTCTAATATATCCATATCAAAGTTGGTTCAAATCCTCCTCCGAACCTCACTGCGAGCAAGGGACCCCTGTTTGTCAAATTTATTTCTGTCTGTATGTATGAATTTGTGTATGTATGTGTGTATGAGTGAAGTTAAATTTAGATAGTTTTCATTTTGCAAGGATTTAAGTGATGAGCCCGTGTACTTTTCTTAGTGGAGTTTTGGAGAAGGATCTCTGATGGTTTGGCCGCAGGTCGTTTTCAAGCACATATTGAAAATGAACGTATTGCATTTGCATTGCGATTAAAGTTGCAAAAGATTCATTTTTTAATAGAGCATAAATAAAAATAAATAAATTTGTTAACATTTTTAAACATATTATTTAATAATGTGAAGTGCGGCTATAATATTTTGAATGGTCTTTCAAACTCTAATCTTAAAATTTTTCTAGCTCCACTCTTTCTATGCATACACTGAAAAAACTGGGTGCGGCCATGTATTTACAACAAAGTTTATATAGATAAAGGGCCCTTTTTTTATCTTGCTGTCAACCTGACAGTCTAGACAAATTTACCGATAAGGGCAATTTGTTGATAATAAAAAAACAATTATAATCAGGTGTGTTCTACAAATCTCTAAACTTACGCAGCGTACGGATTAATAGTGGTCAATTTTTTGTTATCAGTTAAGCGAAGCATTTGAATAAATTATTGTTTCTATCTTAAAGAGAATAAAATTTTCTTTTAGGGAAAAATAGTTATGAATAGTCAGTTATGAAACTGCATGATAATCAAAAGCAAATAAAGTGCATTTGTTAAGCAAAATACTTCATCAATGAAATTAATAGCAATTAATCTTAATTGCTGCTGCAAATAATCGCTGGAAATGCATTAGAGAATTGACCTACTCACTATGGCGTATCTGTCTCTCTCGTGCTTTCTCCATCATTTTATGAAAGTGCTGCACAGAAGAGTTGGAAAATTTTCGAGCTTCACTGTTACGCCCTTATTTTTTTTACCCATTTTCGCATTAAGCAGCCACAAGTGGCGAATTATTAATAGTGAATCCTTGTACACTTTTCTTGAATTTTTCGTGCCACCACTCGCCGCACTCTACTTCCGGAATAAATCCGACACTTACTGCTACTTACAGCTAGATTTTTGCTATTCTTATAATAGATTGTGGCATGCCACAAAAGAAACTTGCCGCACTAAAGCACACTCTTGACTCTGGCATGAATTGTCTGCCCCAATTCTGGCGACTCTCAAGAAATTATCAAACTGTTCAAGATATATATATAGAGAGAGTGAGAGAAAAAGAGACAAAGAGAAAGAAGAGTAGAGACTGTGCCCCAAATCGTTACCATTCTTAGTTTTCTTTGGCATTTTCGTTGCATGCATAAATAATTCGACGATGACGATTCAGCCTTCGGCAGACAAATTACGAGGCGTATGAGCGTTTTCTGCTCCCTCTCCACTATAAGGTGTTTGTGCGAGTGTGCGTGTGCTTGTCTGTGAAAGAGACAATTTATTATCTCCAAGAAAACGAGCAGTCCAACCCTAGAAGAAAACCAGAAAATGTGTGTGTTATAAACTTTTGGCTCAATAAAAGTTTTCCTTTGTTAGTTGCAAGTCAGAACAATAGAGAGACAGAGGTCGACAGGAAGATAGAAGGGCAAAATGACACGAAGTAGCATAGAAACATATGGTGAATAAAAAGACCAAAACCAGAAAGTAAAAGTTTTTCAGCATGCTCAGATAGAAATAGAAACAGGAACAGAATCAGTTGGCCAAGTTGCCAAACCAAAAAAAAAAATTTAAACTTTAGCATATCATTAAACTTCCAGTCACTTCCCTCTCTCTGTCTCTCAGCATCGGCCCCACCCACTCACCCTGTACTTTTGTCTCTTGTTCCATTTGACACACAAATTATTGGTGTTGATTTGCGGTGCTATTGTTAAATTACAAACACTTGCAGCGACCCTCTATACTCATTTTCACATCCCCTCAATCCCTATTATAAATACAGTCTGATCTTTACAAGTGCTGCATGCAAAGTTCTACAAGCTAATTTAAATTTTATCTTTTGTTTTCTATCCATTGCAGTTTGCTTAGCTGGGTATCATGAAAAGAGACTGTTACATGATCTATTGGATCCTTATAATACACTAGAACGTCCGGTTCTCAACGAATCGGACCCGTTACAATTAAGTTTTGGGTTAACTTTAATGCAAATAATCGATGTGGTAAGTACAAACAAATCAATCCAATTCTAAACAATTTAAATTTATTATTAATTGACAATAAATAGATTAAATTTAGAACTAAGAATAAAGTCTCATGCAATGTTATTTTTAAGTTTCTCTTATATCTCTAAACCCTTTTGAAAGCTTAAACTTTCTTTAATTTGGTTTCATTGACATATTTTTGTAGGCACTGTGTCACTAAGTGCTGAACCACAATTTGTAAATGCAAAGACTTTTTAGCCATTTATTAAGAAGCTACCATTTAAATGAATAAAATACCTTAAATTTCTTAAAGAATCTTAAACTTTAACGTAAAAGTAAGTCTTCATTCAGACCTAAACAGAAAGAAGGTGACAAAAACCGATGACACCATTTCGTGCACTGTGCAGGAAAAGTGAATTGCCAAGAAAGTGAAATTTTAATTATTTGCTTATGTGTGCGAATGTGTGTGCTCATGTGATTGTGAGTGTTCCCTGAATGACAGGTTGACTTGAGTTCTCCTCTGGCTGACTGACTGACTGGCCTGGATGCAGACAAGACGCACACAACGTGAATGCCAGGCAGTGTCGAGTAAATTACATGCAACGTCATGTGGCGTGTGGCATTTGGCTCATTCTCACCTTTAGTCAACGGGAAGCGGGGTCTTGATGGTACTACGGAATTGCATGTTGCATTCATTGGGGCAAAGTTTGTAATTTTTATCTTTCTTCTTCACCTTTTTGAAGCGTAGAGGGCATCAAAAGGTGGTGGCAACATTTGTTATACATCAGCTTTTGCGTAGCGTTTGCTTTTGTTAGTGAGACAACCTCAATTCATATTAGATTTCTATGTGTATGTGTATGTATGTGTGTTTGTGCGTGTGTGTGTGTGTGGGAGAGTTTTTGTTGCTGCCTGCCAGCCAGTGTCCCGGCCAAAGTTGGGATTCAGCAAAATGGAGCGCACAAATAAAAGACTCCGCAGCAGGGACTAGAAGTGGGAGGTATATGAAGGTGGAAAAACCCCTGTAGGATCCGATGGCATGCAGTACCGAAATAACGGGGAAATGTTCATGTAATTGGAATCAGCTACATCTTCTGTATGAAAGATCTTCACTCTTCATTACTACAAAATACTCACCCTTTTTGATTATTTTGATTTTGATTTCATAATGAAATAACACACCAATTTCAACAATGAAAAAACACCCCAATTTTGGTTGTTTTTTTTTTTATATTTCATTATTTTTTATTTAATATCTAATATATATAATTCGGGTGTTCTGTTTTATAACCAAAGGTAAAAAAAAAACTCGAAGTAGAGGGCGATTTATCATGAATTTAGAGGTCAAAATAAGTTTCGGGACTCGACGAGATTTTTTTAAATTGATTATTAAAGTTTCAAAAAAGAAATTAACTTATTTATTGTTGCTTTGTGCAACTTTTCACTATTATGGCCCGTTTACCATCACAACTTTTCTATCTGATGCGTCAATAAGTGGGCCGTAGGCTCACTAATTCCATTAATTATACTTACCCAAAAATTAGTTTTGGGGCCTTATTTCATTTCGAAATGCGTTCACAATGAAACAAGACCCCAATTTTTTTTTGGGAAATAAGGCCCTATAAAAGGAAATAACACCCCAAATGCTATTAAAGATCGTTGTTGTTTCTTCCTGTATAATATTTTATGGCCTTAATTCGTTCTTTTTTTTTTTTGGGGCGGTATTTCATTGGGGCCTTATTTCAGAAGAATTCGTTATTGGTCGATCCTGCATATAATACAACTTCAATGTTTTACATCAGGGAAGGATCTGTCTTATTTGTAGAAAAGCGAGGAGCGTCGCTGTACTTGCTGCAGGTATTTCGTTAATCCCATACCAATAATCTTCGGCTGCCCGCGGGTAAAAGTGTCTGGCTTTAAATATGTTGGCTGCTAAGTGCTGCAGATCGCTCCTCGCCAAATATGACAGTTTTCTGTATAAAATGTCTGACGGGGTCCCAGTAATAATTTTGAGAATGTGTGCCCGTGCAATTCCTTCTATTAAGTCTGCTATTTCCTGCAAAATGAGTAGTAGTAGTAATAGTATATGCTTTTGTTGTGTGCAAAACATACAAATAATGACAGGAAAGGGAACACATTGCCAGTTCGAAATTTGGAAGGCTAAATGTCTGCACTTTTAAGAGCAGAAAGTCTGTTAACGACTTTGAAAAAGCAACACAGCGTAGTAGGCTCTGTTTTTTTTTGCAATTATTAAAGCGAAAGAAGCAGAACTGTACGTATGCCAGCAAGCATTACTGATATAGCAGGAAAGTTTAAAGTTTAAGTCGGTTGCGGATGCCAAGGAATTATTCGCAGAAATTTGTAAGTTACAATGAAAACTTATTTTCAGTACATCTACTTATGTTTCTACAACTATCAGAATATCCTTCTGATGGCCGTTCTTATGGACGATGTCATCTCATCATGGAAATTAACTATGGCGGATCAGTTTCAGAGAAACAATTTTAACGTATTATTTTCACATTAGCAACCAAGAGGGAGGGGGTTAATTTTAAAGAGCTGCACAAAATATTTTGAAATTCTACTTCACTACTGTACAGTACTTCCAAACACTTTGTTCTAGTGCAGCTTTGGCAGCAAACTTCTAAGCTCAAATATTTTGTTTTAAAATAGAACAAGCACAACAGAATATGAAAATTCTCATTACAGTGCTTGACAGTGCTTGGTTTGCCATTTTATCATGAACAGGCTGACAAAAGAACAACGATGGTAAATTGTGCAAATTTATTTCGAAACTAATGGTTCAGTTCGCGAAGTTTACCGCAAGCTCCGTCCATTTTATGGTCGACATAATCGTCCATCAGAGCAATTAATTCCGTTAACCATGGATCGCACTACGTTTACTTTATGTGATAACACGCATCCGCAGAGACCTCGAACAGTGCGCACCGAAGAAACAATTGTCGCTGTAGAGAAAAGTGCTGAAGAGGACCCGAATGAATCGATTCGCCACCGTGCACAGCAATTGGAGCTTTGTCCAAAAACTTTATGGAAGAACAAGCTTTTTCAAGAATTAAAGCCGCGAGACCATGCAATGCGTCGTGATTTTGGTGTATGGGCCGAAAATGAGATTGATCTCGATGCTGATTTTCAAAGCAAAGTTTTGTTCAGTGATAAGGCTCATTTTTGGTTGAATGGCTACGACAACAAGCAGAATTGCCACATTGGAGTGAAGATAATCCACATGAGACCCTTGAGACGCCATTATATCCACACATGCCGGAAATCATATTTAAATATTAATAGCATAAAATTATCATTCCAATAAAGCCAAATTGATGGACATTTTAACGATTTTCATGTGTTTGATTTAAATTCGAAGCTCTATATACCCCTAAAAAAAACACCCTTTACATGGTACAAAGTATAAAATAAACGTATATAAATATATATGATACAAACTCAAAGGTTTTCATTTCTTTGTAAAAGATTTTTAAAAGTACTGCGATATACTTTTTTCCGAATGCCATGCGATTCTGCCTTCTACTTTCCACATTCTAAAAGGTGGTATTTGTAAATGAGAAATGGAACGGGAAACGAACAGAAGTACGTTTTGGAAGTAAAAGTTTTTACTGGGGTAGGCTTTCTGGGGGCACTGTTGAGCAGGTAGGAAGGAAGGCAGGCGTTGGGGCAGGCTGGGGATTTGCTTCTGGCTCGAAACAGGCCTAGAACTGCGCATTCACTGGCGCGTAACACTGCGAAAAACTTAAAAGAATTCACAATACATACACAACATTCACACACACACAAACACATACACATGGAGACATGCTAATAAAATGAATACATAAAATTTGCCTATGTGTTGTTCACACCTGCCGCTACAATACATAAAAGTTGAACGCAGAAATGAAGTACGAGTTGCTGCTTTTAATATTGCTGTTGTTATTGCAGCTGTTTGTTGTTGCTTTTACTGTTTTTGTTGCTGCTTCTGCCACAGCTCGTGCAGTATGAAGTTGAAAACAAATGGGGCACAATGCGTTAGCCAAAGTTGTTTGTTGTTTCTGGCGCTGCGCTAAAATTGTTGGCAGTAAGACTGCAGCTTGCACACTCGAAACGCAGCAGCAATAACGCACAGTGTGCGATTTTGACGATCTGGCGTAACGATATTAAATTTTTCGATCGTTGGAATCTACCAAAATGTTATATCCGTCGATAATTTTAATAAAAATGTTATCTAAATATTTTTAATCGATATTTTTGATCAGTTGTGAGCTTTTAAAGTCTTGTGAATAAAGCAATTTCTAGCCGCAAAATTTCTGATATCCAATTTTGTGACGAACAAAATTCATTTTAATCTGAAATTTTAAATAAAAATATAAATTAACAAAAAAAAAGCGAAAATTGTGCAAGAAAGCTCACCATTTATGCGCACAGTGCCGAATGCCAATTTTCGCTTGCTTTTTATTTATTTATATTTTTATTTAAAATTTTTAGATTAAACTGAATTTTGTTCGTCACAAAATTGGATATCAGAAATTTTGGGACTAGAAATTGCTTTCGTCACTAGACTCTTACCTCGTGTAGGATATTAACAGCGTTACCATACCAATTCGGAATGAAAAACCCTTTTTTTCGACAAATTTACGTTTTTATTTTCGTTTTACCATAACGTAACGCTTGGACGAACAGGGTACAGTTATTTTTAATTTTTTTTTTTAATAAACCAACAAATTTATTTAGGAAAATCCGTCCAAGAAGTGGCTGAGTACTTAGATTAGCTAATTGAGGAGGAAGAAAGCTTTGGGAAACACATTGACTTTATTTACCTTCTTCCACCTGCCAAAAGTGGAAATGAAAGTGGCGAAGATAATGCCACATAAGATATATGATATAGTGCACCGATTAGATCCAAATTTGGTCATATATATCAAGGCGGTGCCCCCTTGTTGGATAAAGCTGTGATTATTTGATGGATAATGCTGTGTTTATTTGACTTTTTCTTAAATATTAGTGTTTTTTAGTATTAAGAATACCTGTACCCCTTTGGTCCTAGCGTTACCATATGACAACAGCCGAAAAAAAGTTCCTGTCGATTATCCTGGACGAAAAAAATAATGTTCTTTTCGGATTTATCGACCTCAAATTTACCTCTCCTGAAAGTTTTATGAAGAAACTCGAAGAAAAGTTGCTCAGGACGATTCGGGTTAAACTTAATTTTGTTCGTCACAAAATTAGATTTTTGAAATTTGGGCGTTAGAAAATGCTTTTGTCACTGGTCACTGGCTTAAAAGATAATTAAACTTGAAATTTTTAGTGGATTTCTAAAAATGAAATGTAAAGTCAGTTTGTTTGTCTGTTTGCATCAAAGCGCTAGAATACCTTAGATGTAATGATTGGGATTTATTCCTCTCAAAAAAATCAAGGTTTGTTTGTTTTACGACTTTTGGAAAAGCCCTATAGTTTATCGGGAAACGGTAAGTCCCGCTAAATCCCCCGCAGTTTACAAACTATAGAAGCTACAGATATGTGCTATATGTCTGTAGAAAGGTAAGTTTGAGGGGTGTTAGGCGCACCTTTAAACTTTTTTTCTAAAGCAAGGGTGCTCAAAGCTGCCTTATGGATGTGCGCACACCAATACAAATAAAATAAATCGCACGCACACATGAAACTTTTTTTTTTTTTTGCTTCAATATGTACACTGGAAAAAAATAGGAGCATGTTTTTTCAAGTCAAAAAATGAAATTAAGAAAAATCCAAACAAAGTGAAGTTTTTCGTTTTCGGTGTATACGAAACAATATGGCAACAACAAATTACATTCGGACTAGCGACAAGTCACTCTTTCAACAACAAAGTCTATGAAATTGTTTTTGCTGAGCTCGGCGACATGTCCGAAAATGAAAAGAGAGCGAATGCGTAAAATTGTTTTTGTTTTGTTTTGAAATGCGAATGCGTAAAATTGTTTTTGTTCTGTTTTGTTTTGAAAGGATCGAAAGGAACGGAAAACGAAAAGTCAAAAATTGTTTGTGTAATTTTTCTATGTGCACTAGGAGCCTACTAATGTGTAAGCTCACACACTTCCATATGCTATGTGCACAACAAAAACAAACGTGCGTCGTGTGTATAGGCACTGAGCACCCCTGAAAAATAAGCTACAGATATGTCCTATATATCACTGGAAAGGTATTTTAAGGACTTTTATCTTTACATCCAAGCTATTTTTCTAAAGTACTCAGGTAACATTTTACAGGTTAAATAGGGTTTTTTTAGCTTAACTTTTGGCGGTTTCTGACTAAACGACTTTCTGTTTATTTTCAATATATAGTAATACGTAAAAATTCGCGTTTTTTTGTATATGATATATACATTTTGACTGAGGGGTTTGGAAGATATTACCTGTTAACTGAATATATACATTTTTTGATCGCTCGATAATCACGTTCTGGTATGAAATTTTTTTTCTTTTTTTTGAGATATTTAAACCAATCTGACAGATAATGCATTTAAGTCAGATTTATACGTCCTGACCAAAATTGGTTCAAATCGGTCCACTATATCATATAGCTGCCATAGGAACGATCGGTCAAAAATCACGTTTTAGTACCAAAAACTTTTTTGTTTTTTGAGATATCTCAATCTGACAGAATATTCATTAAAGTAGGTCTTTTACACTCCGACCAAACTTTATTCAAATCGGCTGACTATATTATATAACTTAAAACTATGAATCAAAAATGTAACGCCTTAAATCTTCGGCGTGCCAAACGGCTTCAAACTGCCTAAGCACAGGACATCCTGCTTTGATGTATTTGTAAATTGATTTTTAAATTTGGAGTAAGCAAATTAATAACCTTAATTCAAAGAATAAAAAATTTCTGATATCTTATATATTTTATATATTTTGTATATTTTATATATTTTTATTTTAAATTTATTAATTAAATTAAGTATTGTTCGTCACGAAATTGGGTAACAGAAATTTTGGGGCATGAAAAGGCTTTCGTCACTAGACTTTTACCTCGTAAAGATGTTTTTTTTGAGGATAAGACATTGTCGTATATTATTAATTTTAATCTTAAAGCATACACTAGTATGTATACTAAAATTAAGCCAAATGTCATTCAATAATGGTGTATTTTGTTGATAAGCGACCTTTCAGAATAGGTGCTGATTTAACCAGCGATCCAAGCTTAACGTCATCTTTGCGTCGCTAGATCCAGTTGAAAATTTTGAAGTGCGACAATGAAAAATAATTATCCCAAAATGTACTTGTACTTGTATAGTAATAGTTTCGTACTAAAAACGTTCTTTATTTAACTTCCTTTCAATTTTGAAAAAACTATTTTAAATACAAAAAAAAACTATTTTAGTACAAATAGCTCAGTTGTTTCTGGAGGTATCTTCACGAGAGTCCCGTAGTATATATTTGCCATGGTCTTATATATTTTGACTAAGTTTGGTTAAAATCTGACTACTATTTCGGACAGCTGTCATAGAAATGTGAATTCGAAATTCTAAATTTCAGATCGCATCATACTTAATTCAAGATTTTTAGTACACAGCAATCTTTGATTTTAAAAGCGAAACGGTATAAATTCAAATACGGTCGTATTTTATTTTAGAATGGCATATTTTTCTGAGTGTACGTCCGTCCGTCCGTATAAACAAACTGAAAGTTCCAAATTTGGCACAAAAACATCCGTATACCCCATGCAGATCGAGTTTGTTTTTAATATTAGCTACCCCCCTCCGTCCCGCAAATCGCGAAAAACCAGCACGCCCAGAACTTTTAAGATAATATGTTTTTTTTTGTGGTAATTAACACTATCGTTTATTATTAACTATTATCCCACTGAATCGCAGCAAGGTCGGACAAGTAGAACGGCAGTAATGGCGAATTAATGTTTTCAAAGCAGTTCATGTACATATTTTTTTACTTGTACTTGTGGAATGCTTCTAAATGCATTGAGAGATGGCTTAATCTTACTTATTCTGCAACGATAGGGAATCGTTATAGTGTTAATCTGAAATACTATAAATCTTCAAATTTTCACAAATTTGCACCCATTTCGGACACATTACACTTATTTACACCTAAGAAAAAAATATTTATGCGCATATTTTTAATTTTTAAGTTTGCATCTCTCTCTCTCCTTCCCATTATATTTCCCCCGGGATATTGAGGCGTTTGACACTGGCAATATTTTAACTGCCAACTGCACTAGTGCTTGCAGTTGCATTTGCATATTTTACGTGTTCGCTGAATGCAGGAAGAGGCAAAGGAAGATCAAAAAGGAGAGGAGGGGTTGGTCTCAAAGCAATTTGAAGATTTAACACCTGACAGCTGCTTCAGCTGCTGTTGGCAGTTGGGATTGGGGCGTGCCAAGGACATGAAGCAGCTTGCAAAGGCCAAGCAATGTTGTCTCAAGAGCAGCAATTCAATTTAAGGCAGCTACAAAACTGGAACACCCATAACGAGTGTGTGCGTGTATATGTACATATGTACGCTCGCAAGTGTAAAGCATCATCAATTCAGCTGCTTATCAGTGAGACAGTCAACGTCTCTTATCTGTCAAGTTGCCAAGTGATTAAGCTTTAAGCATGCCAAATGGAACTGGGATCTGGTAAAGCGAGCGTGGCGAGCCATGGCATCAGGACCTCGTTCGAATCGCAAAGATAATCGCTGCTCTGCTATTTGATATGCCGTTTTATCACTACTGATTTAAACTGACGGCTGCAAGTAGGCAAGAATATGACCTATGTAATCGCACTCCCGGGAGGTCAACTGTTAAAGGACACACGGCAAGAGCGAAATGAAAAGTGCAACAATAAACGAGCTACTCGTACAAAACAGAATGAATCCTGCTAACAATGCTGTGTGAGGTGCAGCGTGAAATTGCATTTGAATAAGTCACAAGTTATGTGTCACATTGTATCACTTACATTCACATATACACGTATATACAAACACATAGTCAGAAGGCGAACAATGAAATGCGGCGTCACAACGCAGCTGCCCTGAAAAGTATGCTATGAATTATATGTTGCCCACCTTTGTTTACCTGTTGGCATAGTAAAAATTAAAAATTGCTCAATTTAGAATGTTATCATGCTACTGCAACTGGCTCCAGTTTCTACTCCTATTTTTGTTGTATCTGGGTCCATGATGTGTCCTTTTCAGTGGTCACCTACTAGTTACATATTCAAGTCAATTTAGACATCGTTCCTGCTGTCACTTTCTGCTTTGCAGTCCGGACATAAAGGAACCACAGAAATTTATTTTCTTAGCTCCATGCAAGTATTGCGTCAAATTAAAAAGGCAAACTTATACACACACTAACAGACTCGCACAATCTATCCAACACTTCCAACATGCTGGCATACTTTCGACGTTTTCAATGCATTTGGCTTTGGATTTTACTTGGATAGGAGTGCTACAGTTGTTCTTTAGTCACTCGCCCTTTGATTAATGCTGCTGAATGTGCAAATGACTACGATATGTGTGTGTGTGTGTGCTATTTCTTTCTAATGTAAAAGTTTGTCAAAGCATATGTTTTTGCAGGAATGTTGTTATGTTTCTGTATAGAGCATTGCTCAATGGCCTGTATAAGTGTTTTCTCAAACTGTGACAGAACTTCGACAACAAATGACACAGCTCCTCTCAACAAGCGAGCGCAGATGAAATGGCCATCAACTTTCCAGCTTTTATCATACACGCAGTATCTTTTAAATTAATTCAGCAATTATATTAAATTCGTGTAGCAAAAATTTAAAGAATTTAGCACATTTTACATTGATCGTGATATTAAATTCAATCAATTCCTTCTACAATGAGGATAACTATCTCATCATAAAACAATCATAACCAACTACTTTGAAGGGCTATAGTTGAGTGCGGCTCGAGGGAGGCTAAAATTGACACACAATTTTAAGCTTTACTTATACCTTATAAGCTTTACTTATACTATATTACCCTATGTTGATGTCGCATTCGTTTATGTAGTTCTTCACCTAATTAGCTCGGTACCCAAAGAAATGGGTACTAGAGCCTATTAGATTCGTGACAATTATGGTACACTACTTTGAACACCTTTATCTCCGAGACAATACAAGTTAGAGCAACCAAATTTGGTGACAATACTCCGAGGATGTTGACCTATATCAAGTTTATTTTAAAATTTGGTCACTACTACTTCCACCCACGTAAATGATATAAAATCTAATCGCAAGAGCCAGCGCCGTTTCGAGGATAAGATATGATATTAGGGGCGCCGATATTTCAAAAAGAGTTTGAACCTAGAAAAAATTTGAGGGGTTGAGTCTGAAAATGAATCAGAAAACGAAAAGTGCGAAAACAATTTTAATATGTGGCTGCAGATGTGAATTTCGAATTCCATTTTTAGAATCAATCGAACCCATCATTTAGCAACTAAAATTGAGATTTGAGGCACTTTTTATTGTTTCTGATGATTTGAATTTATAAACAGAACTTTAACACTAAATCCAAATTGGACAGTGAACTTGAAAAGCATACAATGAATTTGACAACCATTTTTTAACGATTCACATCACATCCTTCACATCACATCAGCATTAGCACATCGTTTATTTAGCAAACTTCAAATAAATTTGAACCACCTACGATTATCAATTGGACAAGATAACTTAGCAGTCTCCGTTTGTTATCAATCGAATATCTCCAAATATGGGTAAGGTAATTTATGATTTTGCTTTCATAAAAGCTAACAATTAATACCTCAATTTGGGGGACCTTAAATCAATTTTACAATTTTAGAAATAACAAACCATTATAAAATTAAAGTTTAAAGCTCTTAATTTTATCATGTATTTTTAAAGTATGTATTCAGGATGTTATTGTCAAGTTCAGACAATATGCGGATAAAATGGCAACGACTCAGCATTATAAAAGTCAAAGAAGTCTCAAATATTTGATTAAACTAAAAAAAAACAAGGGCTGACGTTGTCCTGGCCAAGTTTTAAAATTAAATTCCGATAGGTCAACATCCTAAAAGTATTGTCACCCAATTTGGTTCCTCTAACTCGAATAGTCTCGGAGATAAAAGTGTTCAAACTGCTTACTAGCTAATTATCATGTTATAAATTTTTATTGTAGTAACATTTAATTAATTTTAGCAAAAATTTTTGACACTGGAGTTGTCAATTTAATATGTTTTTAAAGAAATTATCTGTGTTTTGTTTATTTGCTTAAAAAATGTGTTGCTAAAAAGAAATTGTAGGGAGTGGAGGGGGCGCCAACAAAATCTTTGTCCCGGGGGAAACTTTTCGTCGCAACGGCGCTGGCAAGAGCACTTTTAAAGCTACAGCCTTGAGACACACAGGATGGGGGGACGAGTCCTCAAGTTTGCTGCTAATAAATAGAGAAGATATTTGAGAAAATATGATATATGGAGGACATATATTCAGCTGGATCTCAGAGACTATAAGAGCTAGAGCTACCGAATTCGGTGACAATACTGCTATGTTGCGCACGCAGTTCAAATTTGCTTTAGAATTTTGCCACGCCCCCCAATTTTCTTGTAATCGACAAAATAGTAAAGTATCCAATTAAATGGCCATTTTAATAGGTAGAGATTTCAAGTTCAGCACACGTATAGATTACCATATATATGATGTATTTTAAAAATTTCATCGAGATCGGCTTATAAACAGAGAATATATTTGAGGAAATATGATATATAGAGGACATGTAATCACCTGGATCTCAGATACTTTAACAGCTAGAGCTACCGAATTCGGTGGCAATACTGCTATGTTGCGCACGCAGATCAAGTTTGCTTTAGAATTTGTTATATGAATGTTATGTTAATTAATTTTATGTTAATATAAATTTCTTCTGTTAATTCAATATCAATTATGTTAATCTATAAATATTTATGTATGTTTGATGGTGAGTATGTTAAATTTTATTTTATTTTATCTTTTTTAAAGTTAAAAGTGTCAGTTAAATTAAGCCTCTGTACGAATAGAAGTTGATTAAGTATTTATTTATTTAATTAATGGTCATTAATGTTTTAAATTGCATTGATGGCTGTCAAGCTGGTGATATACTATATTGTCTGAGTTAATCATATTATTTAAGATTCTAGTTTTCGGAGTTTACAACAAAGATAATAAGATGTAGAAAAAGGTGTATAGTTTGAACCCCTTTGTTGGTTTTTATGGGCCAAACAAGTTATTTTATTTGGTTCAGTAGATTTCCTAAGAAATTTACGGAATGCGAACGCTGCGCGCTTGAGACACAAATACAGATCACTGCGGACAGCAGTTCGCGTTAGTGACGAAAGCATCACGAAGGGTGCGAAAGGCGACTAACAATATATACAGCTAAGCTGGAAAACTTTCTACGACTGTCTGATCAGATCAAGTTATATATCGATCGAAAGGTTTAGTCCTAACTTACAAAATGGCATACTAAAACTTTTTCTTATTCACCTGGGTCATGAGATACGGGGGTGTAAGTGGGAGGGCAAAAATGTAAATGATTGCAGCTAATGGGGCTAATGAGGCCTTTGCACAATGCCAAATTTCGTTTTTTTTATTAATTTATATTTTTATTTAAAATTTTTAGATTAAACTGAATTTTGTTCGTCACAAAATTGGATATCAGAAATTTTGGGGCTAGAAATTGCTTTCGTCACTAGGCTTTTACCTCGTGTAGAGGTTTTTTTTGTGGGTATATTATGCAGCAACTTATTGAGGTCAGAGCAAATTCATAGATCATTGCATTTACAAGTATATAGTATATGTATGTACGTACTATGTATATATGTATATGTTGTGTACTTACATATTGGCATATTGCCGCCTTGCAAATATTTGCCGAAAGCTATCATTTTGATAATGGAGTTTCAAGTGCTTATAAACACAAGTTGGTAAGTCTAACATCCGAGCTTAAGCCGCTCACCTCCCCACCCACCCATTCCCGTCCTTCTTTAACATGCCCCATCACGTGGCCACTGCCTGTCGGCCACAATGTTTGTCTACGATGAGAAAAACAACAGGCACACATCCCCTTATCCGACATCTTACTCACATATAGGGCACGTTCGAAGTTTAAAATATGTAAATAGAGCGACAAGGACGTAGGCAGCTTTAGAGAAGGGGGGCGAAAGTTTTTTATTCATAATATCACCACAAACCTCTAGAGGTTTTAAAAACAATTAATTTTGAAACAACCGTTCTTAAATTTCCGAGTAATCTAAATGTAATTTTAGGTCTGTAAATACTTTAATTTAATTCAACAATTTTTTTTAGATCAAATTGTATATTTGTATATACATAAATTATACATCATCATTTTCATTACATTGTAATAATAATATTTTTTCTTATCGCTTGATTCTTATTTGGTACCCAAAAAAAAGATGGGTACTATTTAGTACTGTCTTTGTGCGCGCCTTGCATATAAACGTATAAATGCTGTCTCGCTCGCACGTTCGACTTGCCATGCAAATGTAATTATTGAATTAAATGTAATATCGAAATAACTTCTCTAATTATGGGTCAATCGCTTTGAAATTTTTAGGGTCGTTTAATATGCATACTTCTCAACTGATTGTTCAGTGAGGGAGTGCTATGTTATAAATTGCGCCTGTAAATCGTTTTGTGCAATTTGTGGGCGAAAGGGGCGTGGCATTCAAAATTGGAAACAAACTTGACCTTGACCTACACGAGGTAAAAGTCTAGTGACGAAAGCAATTTCTAGCCCCAAAATTTCTGATATCCAATTTTGTGACAAACAAAATTCAGTTTAATCTAAAAATTTTAAATAAAAATATAAATTAATAATAACGAAACAAAGAAACTGACTTTTCATTTCATTTTGAGAAGTCCACCAAAATTTTTTAATTTTTTTATATTTTGAACCAGCTATTGGATTTGGGTGATTGAAGTATCAATCAACGCGTATTTTTAAAAAAAAAATTAGCTGTAACGCCTTAGCGCAATTCGTGTCTCATGGCCCAGGTTTCGTCCACTAACGATCGGTATATAACTCGATCTGTCCGTCAGTGATAGTATCTGAGATGACGCGTTTAAACAGACGGACAGACAGACAGACAGACGGACAGAGCTAGATCGACTCGGCTGTTGATCCTGATCAAGAATATATATACTTTATGGGGTCTGCCACCCCTCCTTCTGCCTGTTACAGACATTCTGCCAAACACATTATACCCTTTTTTGCCCATTTTCAATGGGTTCAGGGTATAAAAAGTACAGGGGTTTATTGGGTTTGTTTTAACGAATATGAGCGTAACAGGCAGAAGGAGGCGTGGCAGACCCTATAAAGTATATATATTCTTGATCAACATCAATAGCCAAGTCGATATAGCAATGTCCGTCTGTCTGTCCGTCTAAACACCTAGATTTCAGAGACTATAAGAGCTTAAGACACCAAACTTGGTATGAAAATTCCTCTATATTGCAAGCAGATCCTTTATCGCCCACAAATCGAAAAAAAAATTTCATATCCAAATTATAAGAACAATTTAAAAGCTAGTGACACCAAATTTGGTATGTAGATTCCTCCATCTTGCAGGCAGGTCAAGTTTGTTTCTTTTTTAAATCGGACCAATATATCAAATAGCGCCCTTAGGAACAATCTGTCGAAAATCAAGTCTTAGTATGAAAAACTTTTTAGTTTTATGAGATATCGTAACCAAACTTATAGAATATACATAAAGGTTGGTATTATACCTTACCTGCCTTATCCTTACCAAAGTTGGTTCAAATCGGTCCACTATATCACATAGCTGTCATGGGACCGATCGGGCGAAAATCAAGTCTTAGTATGAAAAACTTTTTTGTTTAATGAGATATCGCAACCAAACTGATTAAAAATGCATAAAGCTTGGTTTTATATATCCTGTCCAAAGTTGGTTCAAATCAGACCACTATATCATTATAGATGTAGTATGTGTGAAAATCTTTTATGTCTTATGAGACATTGTGACCAATATGATAGAATATGCATTTAAGTTAACTAAATATTTTTTAATTTCATCCATTATTAGTTTTTGCCATAGTAAGTACGGGGTCACCGACAGTCGAGTATGGTCGACTGTAGCACCGGCCGACTAGTTATATTTAAAATAAGTTTTTTTTTTTTAATTTTGACTTTCATACATTTTATTCTGTTTTGGTAATTTTATAAATGTTATTTTAATTTTTTTCGAGTGGGGCTCGAACCGGCGCCTACAGCTTAATAACTGAAGCGGTTTCTCTAACCACAGCGCCACGGGGCCACCATTTGTTTCATATGAAATAGCACATATTTAAACTTTACGAACAATTTAAGTATTTATTTTTGCATTAAGAACTTTGATTTTTTAGATTAATATTCTTCAAATTAATAATATGACCTTAAAATGTTCTTATTTTAAGAACAAAATATTAAAGATGAATGTTCTTTATTTTTGAAGTCAGTCTTTTTGTTCAGTGTAATATAAAATTGAGAATAAAGGTCTGACTCCAGCAGGCCCGGAAATAAAATTTAAGTGAAACTTTATATAAAATCAAGGGGGCTCCGGCGGTTTAAATCGGACCACTATATCATATAGCTGTCATAGGACCGAAAATCAAGTCTTAAAATAAAAAACTTTTTTTTAGATATCTTAACAAAATGTAAAGAATATGCATCTGTGTGTGTCTTTTATATATCCTTACCAAAGCTGGTTCAAATCGGTGAACTATATTATAAAGCTGTCGTACAGAATCTTAGTGCCTGAGCCCAGGGTATCCTAACGTCGAGTATACTATAAGGATAAACCGAACAATTTTTGTTAAGCAATTTCCAAATTACCGGATTGTCCGCATTAGAGGGTAAAAAAAATTGTCATATAACACATCATTATATAACACATCATTATCAAACATCTGATTTAAGCTGTTGTACAAATTTCTTTTGTAATGTTTTCATTTCGCTGCAAGTCTAAAAGGGACTAGATCAAAAATCGATTGTCCAACATACGATATGTTATAATCAAAATACTTTTTTACTGACACCGGGACAGGATATGATTCTGTAACGTGCACTTGGTTTTAGACTTACCAACTTAATTTTGTGTGTTACGCTTCGCTTTTAAAATTCCCGAACGCTCAGCATGTCAATGAACTGCAGCAGTGTGTCTGTGTGCCTCTGTCTGTGTGTTTGTGTTTTATAAGTGTGGGAATATATGTATGTATGCAAACTATACGCCAGGCATAACTTGTCTTTGGGCAGCGGGCGCCAAGCAACGCAAACTTGGCTGTAATAATTTTGCCGTTTGCTTTTTTCTGCTCATTTAAAATTCAACAACTGCCGCTGCTGCCATTTTTACCTCTAGAGCAAAAGTAGGAATGAGATAGTGAAAAAAGGAGAGAGAGGCAGGTGATAGAGAAAGAGAGGGAGAGCGAACTCTATGCACACTCGCACTTTTTGAATGGAAGTAAGTCTCGTTTATGTTACGTCTGTCGCTCCACTAACAAAAAAAATGGCAAAGGAGCAGCAAACATATATTTAACATGCTCCTTTTTCTTTCCCTGCGTCGCCCCTGTCGGCTGCTTTGCATGCATGCAACAGCAGCAACCATAATAATAGCAACGCCGACGACGACGACGACGACGAAAACAACAACAACAACAGCTTCAGAGGGCACCGAAGGCGACGACAAATAAGAACCACAATTTGTGCGGTTTCCATTTTGCCATTCGTCTGGTTTTGCAACATTCCCCCGCAATGCCTACATTTTTGGTTTTTATTTTAATTAAACTTCAAGTAGTTTTTCCTCTTTTATTTCTTACCAGCTTTTTTGTTTTTCATATTCAACGATTTTTGTTGAATTTTTTATAGTTTCATAATTGTGTTGAAAGTACCGCTAAAAATGCAAATGAACATGTTCAAATACAACTATGAATGGGGAGTACGATCACAGAGGAATTAAGGGACTTGATAATGCAAAGAATGTTGTCAACTGAATCAATGACAATTAGTCAATGGCGTAGGCAGCTTTGAGCGAAGGGGGGAGAAAAAAATACTTAGACCCCGTACTTAAAAAAAGTACAGGGGTCTATTGGGTTTGTTTTAACGAATATGTTATGTGCATAACAGGCGGAAGGAGGCGTGGCAGACCCTATAAAGTATATATATTCTTGATCAGCTTCAACAGCCGAGTCGATATAGCAATGTCCGTCTGTCCGTCTGTCTGTCCGTCTGTATGAGCGCCTAGATCTCAGAGACTATAAGAGATAGAGACACCAAACTTGGTATGTAGGTTCCTCTATATTGCAAGCAGATCAAGTTTGTTTCAAAATTCGGCTATCCCCCCTTTATCGCCCACAAATCGAAAAAAAAATTTCATATCCAAATTATAAGAACAATTTAAAAGCTAGTGACACCAAATTTGGAATGTAGATTCCTCTATCTTGCAGGCAGGTCATGTTTGTTTTTTTTTTAAATCGGACCAATATATCATATAGCGCCCTTAGGAACAATCGGTCGAAAATCAAGATTTAGTATGAAAAACTTTTTTGTTTTATGAGATATCTAAAGCAAACTAATACAATAAGCATATGACTTGGTTTTATATATCCTGTTAAACAACTTTTTTGTTTTTTGAGATATCGTAACCAAAATTATAGAATATACATAAAACTTGGTTTTATATATCCTGTTTAAAGTTGGTAAAATCGGACCACTATATCATATAGCTGTCATAGGACCGATCGGGCGAAAATCAAGTCTTAGTATGAAAAACTTTTTAGTGTTATGAGATATCATAACCAAACTTATAGAATATTCATTTAAGTTATTTTTATACATCCTTACCGAAGTTGGTTCAAATCGGTCCACTATATCATATAGCTGTCATCGGACCGATCGGGTGAAAATTAAGTCTTAGTATGAAAAACTTTTTTGTTTTATGAGAAACCGTAACCAAACTTATAGAATATTTTTTTAAGTTAGTCTTATACATCCTTACCGAAGTTGGTTCAAGTCGGTCCACTATATTATATAGCTGTCATAGGACCGATCGGGTGAAAATTAAGTCTTAGTGTGAAAATCTTTTATGTTTTATGAGACATTGTTACAAAAAATTTCTGATATCCCACAAAAAAAACCTCTAAACGAGGTAAAAGTCAAGTGACGAAAGCATTTTCTAGCCCCAAAATTTCTGATATCCAATTTTGTGACTAACAAAATTCAGTTTAATCTAAAAATTTTAAATAAAAATATAAATTAATATAGAAAAAAACGAAAATTAGCATTCGGCACTGCGCAAAAAGTAATTACTATGTACAAAGAAGCTCACCCTTTTTGCTCACAGTGCACAATACCAATTTTCGCTTTTTTTTATTAATTTATATTTTTTTTTTAAATTTTTAGATTAAACTGAATTTTGTTCGTCACAAAATTGGATATCAGAAATTTTGGGGCTAGAAATTGCTTTCGTCACTAGACATTTACCTCGTTTAGAGGTTTTTTTTGTGGGATACCCTAATACATGCATGTAGGAATTTTAAAAATACTCATAATATCAGTATAGTATTAAGCTACGGCGTAGGTAGCTTTAAGCGAAGGGAAGAACAAAAATGAAAGTTTGTTGACCGAGGTTATCGGTTACCCAAATCCATATCGTCACATTTGCCGGTTACTTGTATGTTACGGCTTCGAATTAACAGAACAAAAAAATTTCGGACTCATAGCTGCTAAAGATATCAACAATGTCTAATTTAAAATAAATAAATTCTTAAGGACTCAATTCTTGTACTTGTCACACTCTATAACCCAAACAGTAGCCAATAACACTTTGCAAAAACTGCAACAATTTTGGGAAAATAACCATCCAAACGAGTTATGCTACGGAAAACGTCCAAAAATAACTTACCCAACGCACAAAATCCAATTTTCAATTTAATTTGTTGAAAACGAATTTGATTAGGTTGACGTTGCACACACAGGAAAATAGACACTGGAAGCGAATAGCGTACTTTTTATTGTTCAATATGCTAGTGCTGCGGTTAGAGAGTCACAAATGCATTCCAAAGCATGCGACCAGAGCATGAGAGATGAGGGAACGTGAGACAAATTGTAGCTGCAAACAACTGGAATAATGTAATAGCTACAGTTAGAGAGTGAGCCTGAGAGAAAGGGATCGAGGAAAAAACGAAAAAAAAAATGAGTGTGGTGAAGTGATGTTGTTGTTATGTTATGACTGCAGAGCTACGTGCCCTGTGTACCAGGGGTGGCGGGTGACTTGCACCCCTTCACTCTGGCTAACAAATTTGTAACTTCCAAAATCTACTTAGATTGGTATCACATAACATAATATAACAAAATAAAATTTAAACTCGGGACCCTTATATTTTTTACAAAAAAAAAATTAATTTAAAATATATTTAATGACCCCTTTGTTTAATTTAAAAAACAATTTAATTTAATTTTTTAATTTAAAAGCAACCATTATTAACTTCTAGGGCCTCAAAAACGGATTTTTTGTCCTTCTGGGTTGTAAAAAATTTGTAAAACATACCTGTAAAATAGAGTCGTTCAATTCGAATAGAGTAAAAATAATTGATTTCATATCAAGGGCTCCATTTTGATTTTAGACCGATGATTTGTTGGGCAAACCTTCTAAGAATTCGTCGTAGATTACGATTTTGACAACCGCTTTGTCGCAAAAAAATATGACCCACTCTACTGTATAATCTTTTTTTTAATGATCTTGTATGGTGAGTGCGCAAGGCTTGTCTCTGAAATAATTTTAGCTTATATAAAGTTTCGAAATGACCACAAAGACTTATTTAACTTCGAAGTTATATTGCTCATAGGAATGTGTTCTACAATTCTCTAAAAGCAACCCAAATGGTAGTGTTTCTGAAACTAAGCAAGCAATGCTTACAAATAACAAAAATATTTTGGAGAGGTTAAATTTTAAATGTATAGAAGTAATTTAAAGTATTTTTCAAAACTGAATGAAGTGTATTTTGAATTGATTTATTAATTATATAAAACATTCCTAAAATTACATTTAAATAACTAGGAAATTTTCGAACGATTGTTTCAAAATTAATTCTTTTAAAAATCTGTAGAGGTTTTTGTTGCCCTCCCCACTTCTCTCATAGTTACCTACGCCCTTGCTGTGTACACTTATTTCTGCACCTTGAATTGAAGGAAACTCTGTTAGCCACATCTTTCTTTTATTTTCCATCAGCTCGATTTTGTTAGTCAAAAAAAAGAAGCTTATTGACGGCTTTAGTGCGACCCGATGGTAGGCTAGCACTGTCCGGGCTGCATGACCTTTTGACCTGGCCATTGCCCTCTTTAATTTTACCGCATTTCTGTCGCAATTTGGCTGCCACTTTTGTTGTTTGTTTATTGCTGCTGCTTCTTGGTGCATTTTATGATTGCACTTGCAACTTACACACTGTTCATACCCGGAAATTGTTTGGCCAAAAATTGTTTGGTTATTGGTATTTTTCTGGCCTGGGCGCCCATGAATTTTTCAGGCATTTAATTGTATATTACACATACGCCCTGTGGGCACTTCATGAATCTTTTACAATTGTTTTTTAGTTGCTCCCGATATCCCTGTTGTTGTAGTAGTTGTTTGTGTTGCTTTTATTGTAGTGCGCGGATTTGGCCATTGGGCCACTAGGGAATAACTTTTACTGGGTTTTGAGTAGGACGCATTTAAAAATTAAACTCTCTTGATTAAAGTGCGCGTAAAATGGTTTCACTTGTCGCTTGTGATGAAAAATTCTGTGGAGTTCAATAAGCCTTAGGGATTATATTTATAAATGTCCTATCCGAACTCTCCTGTAAGCCGAGAAGAGCTTTAATAAATAAATATTCCTAATTTTAATATAATTTGAGTTAAAAAAGTTACAATTATTTAAACTTTGATGCGGGTGCTTTTTTTTCGAGTATCTTTTAAAGAAAACTGAAATTTTTGTAAAATTTTTATACCATGCGGCCATTTTAAATGGAAAAATGATCAAATTCCTTATGTTTCTAATTCAAATACATAATAATGTTAGTAAGTATGTTGAAGTGATTTACCAATCTTTGTTTTTGTTTTCTATTTGGAAGGATGAGAAAAACCAGTTGCTGGTTACGAATGTGTGGCTAAAATTGGAGTGGAACGATATGAACCTTCGCTGGAATACATCAGACTATGGTGGCGTTAAGGATCTGCGCATACCACCGCATCGCATCTGGAAACCAGACGTCCTTATGTACAACAGCGCCGACGAGGGATTCGATGGCACCTACCAAACAAATGTTGTGGTGCGGAACAATGGCTCCTGCCTTTACGTCCCGCCGGGTATCTTCAAATCGACGTGCAAAATAGACATCACATGGTTCCCATTTGATGATCAGCGCTGCGAGATGAAATTTGGTAGCTGGACATATGATGGATTTCAGGTTTGGTTCAGTCGGCCGAGTATGCTAAAAGCAAGGCAACCAGGGAGTACACTGCTCGTAGTTGTTATGCTTATATAAATATTTGCGAATTTGTATGATTTCTTCAGTTGATTTATTTAGAACATTAAAATTATGATAACGAAAGAGAAATTTAGAAAGAGGAGAAGGCGGAGCGATATATATTTATATTATTCTACCCTCTCCCTATTGTAACTAAAGCTGGATTTGCAATTACAAGATGAAACTGGCGGTGATATCAGCAGTTACGTGCTCAACGGCGAGTGGGAACTACTGGGTGAGTAAGCCAATGCCAGAACCAAAAGAAAAACCATCTGGATCTAAAGGCAGTCGTTGCTTACTTAAAGTAACTTACGTTCTCAGACAAATGAAACGAAAACATACACGTTAGAACAATTTAAAAATGACTGCCAAAACATTGGCGTTGTCATTGCATACTACTCTGTACTCATATATATATATGTTTATTTTATATATGTTAATGTGCGTGTGTGTGCGTATCTGTGCTAAGCTCGTTTACACAGGCATAATAAATTAAAACCAAAAAACAAAAAATTTTCAAATATAAAAACACAAAATTAGTTTTTCATCTCACTCTGAGATGTTTCCCTAATTTTCTAAAGAACACACAATGGCTTAGCTGAGCCTTAAGACCCTCAAGTACGAGTACTCGTGCAAGTTCTCATCTTTTGAAGTCCCTTTTAATTCAAAAACAAGGCATAAATATTTCTCACTCAACTCTCTAACTGGGTTCAGGTTGCGAGCTGAAGTTCCGAGCTCGATCCGTTCGAAACTCATACTGTTTTAAAAAGTGCGTTTTGCTCGACAATTGATTGAATACTTTGCGTCAGTGTTGGTTAAGCTATCAACTAACAGGAAGCAATTTCAACTTCAATCATTTATCTGCTATGAACGCTCTCCATCACTGTTGCTCACATCTTAATCATCAAAATAACCTACGTTTTTCGGAGCCTTTAAATACGAAATGAAATATGGCATCTATTGAACCCTGTTATACCCCTACTACTCTTCTTATCTATCTTCTGTACTTTACTACTGTTTTCCTTCAAGTACACTCAAACACCACACGCTTATCCAGTGTTTTCCCATTCACTCACTACAATAAAATAAAAATAAAAACAATGAAAATACCATTTAAAAATAGAAAAAATCATTCAACTTGGGCGCTTTAACTATTTAAGACCGAAATAGCCGCGTAAACGTTTCGTTTACCATAGATCAAATTGAAAACTGTGATCAAGTACTTGTCAGTGGTGTAGCATACTTTTAGACTAAATACAGTTTAGAATATGCTACTCCGACTGCTGGTATTTCAATTATAATACCCCTAAGCAAGAGGTAAGGTCTGGTCAGTTTATGCAATCCCTTAGAAATTTTCCAATCTCTTGCCGCCTAATATTTTTTTAAAGCTCTTCTGGCATGATCAAGTTCAGAACTGAACTGTACTTTAAGATTATAATGAATGCCGCTTAGAATAATATTGTACATGTACGATAAAATACAAATGTCTACGACATTTTTTTTTAGCAATAAGTAAGCTAGAGAAAAAATTACAATACAGCAAGAACAGTGTCCTTTAAATGCTTAATTGGGATTTCGATTAAACTTTGTTATAGTTTCTGAATAATACAGGCAAAGTTGTCTTTTAATTAGTTTATGATTAACATTCTGATTTTCCTAAAAGATTAATTACACTAAGCAACAAATTTTGACTTTTTTCTTCTGAACTGAACCAAAACCACTTTTTTTTTAAAGCCCTAAACAAACAACAACATTTTTAGACCCCGTACTTAAAGAAAGTACAGGGGTCTATTAAGTTTGTTCTAAAAAAAATGTGCGTAACAGGCAGAAGGAGGCGCGGCAGACCCTATAAAGTATATATATTCTTGATCAGCATCAATAGCCGAGTCGATATAGCAATGTCCGTCTGTCCTGACGTCCTGACGTCTGTATGAACACCTAGATCTCAGAGACTATTAGAGCTAGAGACACCAAACTTGGTATGTAGGTTCCTCTACACTGCAAGCAGATCAAGTTTGTTTTAGAATGCGGCTACGTCCTCTTTACCGACCAAAAATCGACATAGAAAATTTCATATCCAAATTATAAAAACAATTTAAAAGCTAGAGAGACCAAACTTGGTATGGAGAACAATTGGCGTCCGTTCAGTCATGTGCTTCTGTGGCGTAGTTTGCTAAGAGGCGGGGAGTCAGAAATTCTTCGTGGGTTCGAGTACTGCCGTGGGCGAAAGACATCTAACTTTTATTCGTTTTTCTTTTTCATTTAAAATAAATAAATGTATTATTAAGATGATTAAAGGCTAAAATAAATTTTTATGATTTTGTAATTGAGTAATAAAGGAAGTAATATGGCAAATTGGGAAGCTAAACGGATATGTGCAAGTGTGGCCCAATATGTTAAGCCTCTGTCTTTCAATATTTTTTGGAGTTTTGTTGCGGGTTCGATTTCCGCCGGGGGCAACTTTTTTTTACCTGATTTTTTAGCTATTATTAATTTTTTTTTTTCAAATTATTATTTAATTTCAAAATTTTTTTAAATTATTATTTTTGAATGTTATATTGACATATTATATTGAATTTATATTTAATAATTTTATTTAATTTATTTTATATTGACATTTATATAAATGTTATGTGAAAATTCTATGTAAATTTAATGTTTTATAAATTTAGTTTGTAAATTAATGTTTTTAATAAATTTATCTGCTAACTTTTTTTGATTCAAATATATTATTTGATTTAATTTTTAGCTTCAATAATGTTACTATATGAATTAAAAGTTGTTTAGTTTATTTATAACAACATTTTGCATGTTGAACATGTAGTTTTAATTTTATCTCTGTTAGAGATTTACATTTATGTAGGCTTATACATAAGAATTTAAGTTTATCGTAAATGTTATTTAATTTTTAGAAGTGGCTGCTTTTGAATAGTAAGTACGGGGTCTCCGACAGTCGAGTATGCTCGACTGTAGCACCGGCCGAATAGTTTTTTTCTATGACAGAGTTTTTTTTTAGAATTTTTTAAAATTTTGCTTTTTTTCTCGACGTTTTTTAGAATTGGGCCAACTTTTGTCATCATTACTTGAGAATGCCAAAAAAAAGTGGGTTTAGTTCAGTTCAGATTTGGGCTCTTGCCTAGTGTTATTATTCATTAATTTCGACAAAAAAATAATTGATTATTTTATATTTCATTTTATATTATATTTTGAGAGTCTTTAAGTGCAAGTTTTTTTATTACATTTACAATTTACAAAATGGTCAATCGATTTCTTATAGTACCGTTTAAGAACTTTCTTAGCTCATGTTTATTTTAAAAATTTGTATTCAAACTCTTAAAAAGTAATGGAGAGAATAATTAAAAAATGCAAAGACAGCTAAATGCTCATGCTCATATGGTAAAGCCGTTGAAAGAAGAGATGTGGTCTTTAGTTTGCTTCGAGAACGCATCAACCCAATTAAGAAATTAAAAGACAAATACAAAGATATTCTCTTATGATACGTACGTACATTCACATACACCCACACAAAAACAATCACATACACACACAAACATCGAGAAAGCAAAAATAGAACCATAAAAAATTGTCTACCCAACAGTAGCCAGAAAAGTTCACAACACACAAAAGTGCTGAGAAAGTTTGCGCAACAAATTTTATTTTACTCCTTTAATTTTATCGTTCCTATTTTGCTTCTGTGCATTTCTCTGCTACTTATTAGATTTGCTTTCTCTTGATTTCGTTTTGTTTTTGTTTTATTTGTTTCAAAATTTTTTAAGGAGATGCGTTTAAGTTGTTGGCTCCCTTTTTTATCGTTGTGCATCATTTTCCATGCACATTTGCGAAATTTGTCTTTAGCAGCCAGTTTTGCAAATAATTTGTTAGCTTTTATTTTGAAACTCTTAAAAAGTAATGTAACCAAATAGGTTATTATCAGGATGCAATGTTAGGCTAATTTAAGTAGGTAAAATTTAAACTTGAAGACTTGCCGCAAAGTTATTGCTTATAAATGCGATTCGCAGAACAAATTTTTTCAAGTACATAGTCGAATGGGGATGCTAGTTTAATTTGTTGATCACTTCCTACAACATAATCTTCAAAACCTACTAAGAAATCAACAATGTACCACTGTATTTAAGTGCTTATGTTACTTTAATCAACTTGCTAATATTTTAGCTCAAGTTAAGTATGTGCTAAAACTTTTGAAATGGATTTGTCGAAAAAATACTCAGTCAACGCTTTCTTCAAATTAGTTGCTGGTATGCAAATAAAACTTTTGCTGAATCTGCATAATTTTAGACATAGTCGTATCTACACTCCACACACCACAATCACCATATACATTCTACCTTCTACACACACTCTCCCAACTTTTTAACTACACTTGTGGTTTCTTAAATGCATGCCTCGAAAACCACAGTTACGTGTATATTGCTACAAGTATATCATACTCTCTACCTACTCATATGCTCTATTAAATCTATAAATTTAGAATGAATACACAGTATTAAACTGCAAACACTTCTTATTAGTCAACGCTTCATTTTACTCAACTTTCTTAACGCATTTCAAGACCCTTAAAACACCTTAATTTATACATTCAAACTATCTCTCTACTTACTTACTTTGCCTGTATGCCATGCTCGAATCATATACTATAGACAAAAATCTCAGACAAAGGCCCAAGTAAAAGCTGACACATAAACAGATTTTAATCATTAATCAAAAGCAATCATGAATTTTTCTTACTAATTTCAACGGTATTTTATACAATGACCCAACTCGCAGGTGTGCCTGGGAAACGCAATGAAATATACTACAACTGCTGTCCGGAACCATATATCGACATCACATTTGCCATTATCATACGACGACGCACTCTCTACTATTTTTTTAATCTGATTATACCCTGTGTACTGATTGCATCAATGGCCCTACTCGGCTTCACACTACCACCGGACTCGGGTGAAAAACTATCGCTTGGTAAGATGTCTCTGATTAAAATTAAAAGTTATATTTATATGCGTCTCATTCGAGTAAAGAGATAAGATTTGAAACTTGTTTTGAAAAGATATTTTTTTATTGGAAAAAATATTTATGTTCGAATAGCGGCTATCAATTTTCACTTACGTGATACAAATACTTGCCAGCAGCTTAAAAAACGCTTCGAAAAGTATTGGCTAAGTATATTTTATAATAATGACAGCCCCTAGCCTCGAATAAAGCTCATAAGGCTCTTCACAATGGCATTGACGAGTGTTTCAAGAGCATTCTGACGAGCCTCAAACCTCGAGCCTCTAGCCTGGAACCTTGAGCCTGGCTGACGTCGAACATTAGCCGTTATTGCCAGACCGATGATGGGTGATGATGATGCCACTGCTGAGCTCCTTGGCTGGTAAACAAACTATTAAACTTTGAATATTACGATGACTGGATAGTCAAGCAGGTTCAAGTATCTAAGTTATGCTCATTATTGCTCCAAAATATCCTATAAATATCAGGATCTACACAATGGGAGCAAAAATATAATTAACAATTTAGGATGAAGAGCTCTTACACGTCTAATTAATCTTGCCTATATGAGAAATTTGGCTTTCATATCTAATAGTTAGTTTCAACCAATTGCAGTGCAGAACATCCGCCCTGTATGTACCTAACACCATGTTGGCATTCGACTACTCAGTTTAAGTTTTCTCGCTCTCTGAAGTTCGGCATGTGATGGTTCACATAAATTTATAATGGAAAGCCCTAGGCAACATATTTGAACTTTTTGGCTATTACACAAACGAAACCCTCTTTTACATATTTAATACATTTGGCATTTGACAGAACACATGTTTATATTTATTTTTATTTTAGAAAATTGATTTTTTTTTGCGGTTTGTAAAGGTGCTCACATTTATTATTATTACTCGATTTAACGTTTTCAGAAAGCTAATGAATATATGTGTAACTCATTTAAACATATATTTTATTATAGACTTAAATCATTTTTTAAATTAAGAAAATTATGTTAATTTTTCTTTTACGATTGTTTGATTTTAAAATTCTAAAAAACTAGGAGAAAAAATAATTACATAAGGCTTAACCCTTTTTTTATACAACTCGTTTAATTGGGCGTCGTTGAAGATATAATTTATTAAAATCGATGGAGGAACAGCATTAAAGCTAAACTTGGTATGTAGGTTCCTCTATATTGCAAGCAAATTAAGTTTGTTTCAAAATTCGGCCACGCCCCCTTTATCGCAAAAAAATTGGTAAAGTCAAAATTATAAGAGCATATTTTCTGAAAATGTTATTCCGATCAGACAGGAGATGGTTGGTCAGCCGGTCGTAAGTTCAAACCCTGGTGTGGACGTATGTTTTTTAATTTAATAATTTTGCATTGACATTCAATGTGAATTTATTAATGTTATGAAGACATATAAAATTAACATTTAATGTTAATAAACATTTTTGAAATTTTAATAACAAATTTTAATAACAAACAATATGGCAATTTGGCAAGTTGTATGCATCACCCTGTGTGGCTCAATTGGTTGAGCCACCGAAGTTTTAAACTTTCTTTTAAAATTGAATTAAAATTCCCGGCTCCGTCAACTATTTTTTTAATTTTATGGATTTAAACAAATTTTTTTTTTGTTTTGTTGATAACTTTTTTTTGTCATGTACATTAACATTTGTAGCACACATATATGTGTTTTATATGTATATGTGTTCTTGACAAATTTCGAAAATGCAAATTTCGCTTCGAAAAACTCACATCTTTAAAATATGTATCTTAACCAAACTAGCAGCATATGCATCTGGGTTATTCTTTAAATTCATAACCAAAGTTGATGCAAATCAGACCACCATATCATATGGCTGCCATATGACCCATCAAGCGAAAATCAAGTCTTAGTATAAAAATCTTTTATGTTTTATTAGATAGAATATGCATTTGAGTTAACTTAAATTTTTTTAATTTTTTCCATTCTTAGTTTTTGCCTTAGGAAGTACGGGGTCTCCGACAGTCGAATATGTTCGACTGTAGCACCGCGAGCGAAGGGAGCAATGGGCGGAGCCCCCCAGTTTTTTACAAAAAATATTATATTATATAAACTTGTTTCTACTCCTTGCAATCGGCAGGAAATTTCCAACAACAACAAAGTTAAATTTTTTTTCAAAATGTATGATCATAAATGTTTCGTTCGAACTGTGAAATAATGAAGTAGGCTGATTTGTACATGAACGTTGCATGTTACTCAGCTGGTACTGATTAGTGATCCATCGGGATTAAGATACATAATTTACGTTTACTGCAGCTAAAATGCATTTTAATTTTATTTATTATTTTTTGTGTACATATAAACACGCCAATGTGATCGGATTTCAGAAAAACAAATTTTGTGTGGTGCACGGGCCACAGAATATTTAATAGAAATTTTTTGAGAGTCCGACTTATCGGGTTGTCCGAATTAACAAGTGTCCGAATTATTGATATTGTACAGTATTTTTCATGCTTCAATTCCGCAAGCGAAGCGAGCCGGGGGCTGGCGAGAAAATCGAGCAGGGGGCGGAGACCTCCTAGTTGTCTTATAAGTCTTAACCAATTTTGGTTCGCATCGGTCTACTATATCATACAGCTGCCATAGTAACGATAGCTCAAAAATTAAGCTTTTTTATGAAAAACTTCTTGGTTTTTTGACATATTTTTGATGTTACACACCCTAACCAAATTTGGTTCAAATAGGTCCACTGTATCATTTAGCTGCCATACAGACGCTCAGTCAAAAGTCAAGCTTTAGTAAAAAAAAACTTTTTTTGTTAAAATTAGCTTTGGAATTCTTAAGAACTCATAAAGTATGCAAACTCCCCTTACGAAGTGCTGCCGATAAAAAAAAAATGCTGGCAATTTTTGAAAAGTATAAACCGTTCTGCGGCCAACTTTGATGTGAAAACGGCCTTAAGAATATAAAGAATGCAGATAGTAAAAAATTTCACAAAATAAAATATACTCGTAAAATCAATTTTTAACCACAAATCGATTCTTTATAGCGTTATGTTATGTACAATAAATGCACAACTGACCATATCATTTTCGATATCTAGGCGTCACAATCCTGCTCTCGCTGACCGTGTTCCTCAATATGGTTGCTGAGACAATGCCGGCTACATCAGATGCGGTACCTCTCCTAGGTAAGATGATTTTGTTTACCACATTTTCTGCTGGTAATGCTCGTAATCCTAGTTGTATTTTCGTGTATATATTTGTATTTGTATTCACTGTGTCCAGGTTGGACTTTGTTTTTGAGTTAGTGTGTTCATTTATTTCAGCTTAAAAAACCATATTAAAAATAATATCATGAATCAAAAGTTGCAATTACAGTTCCATTCATATTCATATTCATGCATTTCTAAAATGATTTTAATAACCAAATGAAATCTGATGATTTTATAATATTAAAACTTTGACACACAATTAATAAATGAACATGCATCAGCAAATATTTTGATCTATCGATTGCAGTTTCTTTGGCTTTAAACCCAAACCATATTGTATGTGTTTAAAGCCACAAAAGAAACTGCATGCTGATGCTAAAATAAAATCTCAAAATCCGTAGAGAAAGAAAAAATTTAATAACAATTTAAAAGGCATATGGATTATGCAATAAAACTGAAACCTATTTCAGAAACTAAAAAAAAAACGAAGTAAACTTTTAAAAATCCCAGATATGATATACACGTGTTGGTTTAATAAATGCACACACATTTGAAAACGAGTTACTTGCACGCTATAATATTATACTTTGGGCTATAAAGATCAATATTAAGTAAACAAAAAATTGATTAGGGGTGGCACACAAATCAAAACCAACCGAAAATCTCTCAAAAATGTATGCAGATTTAGAAGGTTTTCAGTTGGTTTCGCTTTCTGTAGCACCCCTGTATGTATTTTACTAGAAGGATATAGGTTTTTTCATAAAAAATAAATAGTTATGTATAACCATCGACTTTTTATAAATTTGTATTTATGCATTCCACAATAATCGTAAGATTCGAAAAATTAAGTACTATCCTGCAAGCATTATTTTAAAGTTGCAAAAAAATTGTTCCAGAACTATTTATATAAACAACCTTTTTCAATATGATATTTTAATTAATTAAAATTTGACAATTTTAATTGTTACAGTTTTTTTAAATAAATGTGAAAAATTCTTTGAAATCAAGTACTTAACTCTATTATTAATCTTAATCTATCTAATTCAGTTTCTGTCATACATCTTTTGAGTGTCTAATTCTTTATCATATAACCACTAAACAGACTATGCATTTTAAAGCTACAGTTAACTATGTGTGTGTTTTTAAGCGATTTTTTTCAAGTCAAATACATAAAAATTAATGTTGTTATTTAACTTTGAAAGAAAAGCAGATAAATGATAAAATATAAAAAAAGACTTTCAATTAATATGAATATTAACTAAAATATTGTATATATCTCTGCCTTTTTTCTTTCCTTCAAAAATTTTACATCTTTTACCAACCTACTCCTAATAAAAAAAAAAAAAATGTCAAACACTGAATGAATTGTGAACGAAATATGCTACCCTGAACTATGCTCGACAAACTAATCTAACCAAAAAACTAATACAATAATAAAAAAAAAATCGATCGAAACCAATCCAAAAACAAACTAATTAACAATTTGTCCTACAAAAATCACTATAACCACAACAATCATACTGATAAACACTGTCAAAAACTCCCATCGAAACTATTTACTATTTTATATAATGACAACACGCCCAACCAACCAACAGGTACATATTTCAATTGCATAATGTTTATGGTAGCTTCATCCGTTGTGTCAACGATTTTAATATTAAATTATCATCATCGAAATGCTGATACGCACGAAATGTCCGAATGGGTAAGTTTCAAATGGGTTATTCAAACAATCCACTTAAAAAAATCAACTAAAAATAAATCAACCAAACAACCAACCAAATCAAGAAACAACTTACAACTCGTATCCAAATTTACAAACAAACAACAAACAACTGCAAAAAGCGACCATCACTTATCATAACCTCCAGCAATAGCAACGGGAGCAATCTCCATTCCTGGACAGAGTCCTGGTACCGGACTTGCTCGCCTACTGCTCCGCTGTCCACAGTCGCATAGCATAAGCATATTTTCATATGATTTATCTCTCTAGCCACAAACAAACTGAGACAACTGCATATATATTTTTGAGAAATGCGCAAAATAATTTATGTGTTAGTTAGAGAAATGTTTTTGTGTTTACTCGTTTTTTGTTATTCTCGTTATTTACTTACCGTTGTACCTTGTGTTACATTACTCATTCTATATTATTGTTCCAAGAATTAAGTGTATGTATTTATTTATGTTAGTGCAAATTAAAGTCACATCTTGATCAGAAATTATAAGTATATATGTACGAGTAGTTTCCCTAAACACAGCAAATTTAGTTGCAATAAGCCTTTAAGATCGCGGCATTTGCCGCGAATTTTGGAGTGTTTCGGGATGTGCGGACCACTAAATATATAGTAATATACTCGTACAAAAGAAGGGTCCGAAAATATAAACTTTATAAAGCTTCCAAAGTAAGACCACCTTGTTGCTGTAGAAAATGTAAAGCATATTAACAGTTGTAAATTTTGCAGACTATAATTTAAAAAAATATATTCATGCAATTAGTCGGTGTAAAAAGATTATTATTATTGTCCGCAGAACCTCGTTAAAACTTCCAAAAACAAAAAATAATTTAACAAAATGCAATTTTCGCTAGCTTCTGCACTACAAATATGTACTATAATTTTTTATTTCCATTGTGCTATTATTATTGCTCTTCTGTCCCGATTGTTGTCGTTGTTGTTGTGTTGCTGTAACAACATTTTCATTTACAATTTCGTTACTTGTGTTTTTCGTTTGTCATTGTGTTAATTTAAAGCCTACTTAGAGGCGCCTATGCAAGCAAGTTTCTTTGTTTATAGTAATTAGCAAACAATGTCAGTCGTTTTAGTCCATGTATGTGTGACCCAAGAAAAAATCAATATTAAATCAAATGCAAAAAAAAAAAGGAAAAAAAATAACAATTTAATGCAATGCCGAGCAAAAATGTGACGGACGGATGTACAGAGTTCAAAACAAATGTTGTAACTAAGTTATAAATTAGCCAACATGTCTGATACGACGTGTACTGAACATTTCTACTATAAAATAATTTATGTAATGAAAAATATCGTAATGTTGATGTTGGGCCCATAATTTCTTTTTATATAAGCTGTGTCACTCTGTACAATGATCCATCACAGCCTTAAAATTTACTGAAATACCTACCCACAAACCAACTAGCTAACTAATTTACTAACCTATCACTCTGAGCATCTTGCTCTCACCATTTGCACAATGCTTTTCTATTAGCAATTCATATTTCTATAAATCGAAAGTGCAGCCCAGTTTATTGAATAGTCAACATGCTGTCAAATTATAAATGAATTATATATGGTGAATGGTGAACTATAAATAAACACCCGCATTTATTTGTATAAATATCTTTGTGCTATAATAATATGTATGAATTTTGTATGAGCAAATATTATTACTACTGAATATTTACTTTAGAAACTTATAATGGTGTATCTTCAACATATCTGTGTCTTCCTAATAATTTAAAATTGTAATAACTTTTTTATCTTATCCCTATCAAAATTAAAAGATTAAACATAATGAATGCATGTGCTAGAACTATACCTATCACTTCCAAGTGAATTGCAATTTCCCAAGATGCCAAGTGGAAAGCAAATTATTGCAATTGCATGAAGAGCATAAAGAAAGTTAACAGAAATTTATTCGTAAGTTGGGTAAGAAACGGCGCTTAACTCAATGCAGCTCAGTGGAAGTCGATTGGCTTTTAAGAAGTCAGTCACATGAAAGTTTGGCATGGTTTTCGTCCAAGAATATGGACAGGCACTTGAACTGCCTCGACATGCAATTGCATTTGAAGCAATTGAAGAAAAGACCCAAATAAAGCACACAAATACACATATTCTCGTACTCGTACAATTTTACACACTCAAAATGTGGCAGCTAGGCGACAGTTGGCCCAGTTGCAAGTTGTCGTGACACAGGCATGAAAATTGAGCCAATTGGCAACGCAGGTGCATTAGAAATGTGCAGCTTAGGGCTGACATCTACAACAGTTGCTGCATACTCCCTTCAATTTACCCTACGAATTCGCCTCCCTTCGTCTTATACTTGGCACTCGCCACTCTGCGCTTCTGTGATAACAACAAATCAATTTGCACAACATTTGCACAAAGCGGGAGGCGAAAAAAAGAACGCAAAAAAGAAACAAACCAAATAAAGAATATATGGAAATGGCGAATGGCGAATGGAACACAGCTGGGCTCTTTGGTGACTAGTCGATGTGATATGGATACTCGTATGCCAATGCCAGAGTGCTCCATCGAGCTTCATTCGATCGAAGTCGAAAATTTGCATTTGGTTTGCATGCCACGTCCTCGAGCGCAATTCCATGTTACCAACGCTTGTTAGCGAAACCGCCAACCGACAAAGTAGTACATCCAGAGGGAGGAAAAAGGGCGGTTGGAGTCACTGCACCAGATGTCAACGTGGCCCGAGTTTTAACCAACTGAAGTTGAGGCAACATTTTGCCCAGAATGAAATGCATTTTTTCATTTTTTGGTTTATCTTTCAATCCCTTATTCAGTCCACTGCTTTTTTAAGTTTAATCAAAAATAAACAGCGTTATGGAATTCTAAATAAAAGAAATAGCAGCAGTTAGATAGAAAATAGAAGAATAATAAAATTATTTAAAATTGAATTTTATGATACTTAACTTGCAGTTGAGATGTTAAACAGATTTACATAGTGGCTGAAAACTTATCTCATGAAAAAGATAGTTATATTTATAATCTGGCTTTGTTCGCTTGATTTCAACACCCGGAAATAATTTAATCGCTCTCGAAACAACTTAGACTCTGAAGAAGTGCATTTTAATTCAATAAGAATATTGTCATTTTTTACTTGTATTTTACCTTTCCTCATTTCTCTACTAATTTAGGTAGTGGTTGTAATCAAACCTTTTCGCTACATCGCTCAAGCCGACAGCATTTCCTTCTTTATGGTTTGTACCTTCGAGCCGATCGTCTTTCAATATTTACATTTTGATGAAATGAATTTCATTGTTTCGTAAATGTTACCGGTTTCTTGTATATTTCGGTTTCGAAGTACCGGTATAATTTCAGTTAGGAATTCAGTTACGGTTACCAATTTTAATCGGTTAATACCGGTTAAAGGTTATGGTTTTGATTACGGTTTTAATCCCTAGATAGTAATAATTGTAAGCTATATTCAACAGAGTGAATAAACATGAGTTTAAGCTCGAGTAGAAGTGTGAGTGTTCTTGATTGCAATCAAAATAAAAATAAATAAAATAAATATACATGTATGGGCATTTCTAGAAAAAGGTCTACCACGACCAAAATCTTAAAATTGATCAAAAACTCACATCTTGTAAAATGTTCTTCCGGAAACGAACTAAAGTTACTTGTCTTAAGAATTTCCACATCAATTAACACACTATACCGCACATACCGATTGCAAATTTAAATAAACTGAGCTTTTCTATATTTTTGACTGTTTTCTGAAAAATTGACTTCCAAAAAGAAGTGCATGCATTTTATCGATTACACTAGGCAACAAATTTTGATTTTTTTCTTCTGAATTGAACCAAACCCACTTTTTTTGTATAGATATGGGACCCCAAACGACGAAAACCATTTTTTGTTTTTTTCTACGGCAGAGTTTTTTTTATTAAATTTTTTTTAAATTTTTTTTATTTTTTCTTACTTTAAAATTCGAGGAAAACTCGAAAGTGTTTCTAAACTGCGGCTTTAACCCCCTGTTGTATAGCTGCATTTATTGAGCGTTATTACAAATCACATTTTTTAAAATCTATGTTGAAACGGTGATATAATAACATTTTATATCTATGCATGTTTTTATTGATTTTTATGACTTCCTTGTGGAGCGGAATTTACTTTAGTATAAGAAATGATTGTGTTTTTTGAGATATCTTAACCAATCTCACAGAACATGAACTTGTTGTTATCTTACACATTATGACCAAAGTTTGTCCAAATCGGACCACTATATCATATAGCTGTCATAGGTACGATCGCTCAAAAATCCATTTTTGGTATGAAAAACTCTCTTATTTTCTTAGATATTTCTTACAAAATATGTATTCTATGTTGTCTTTACATCTTATCCAAAATCGGTTCAAATCCACTGTATCATGTATCTGTCATAGGACTGATCTGTAGAAAATCAAGTTGTAGTATAAAAAACATTTTTTTTTTTTAGATATCTCAATAAAATCATATAATGGGTATCTTCAATTGCCTATTACATCCCAACCAAATTTGTTTGGAATTGGACTACATATAGCTGCCATAGGAACGATCTGTCGAAAATCAACTTTTTCTTAAAATTTTTTTGTTTGTTTGTATGCTAATAATTTAGCCGTCTCGAGTTATTCTCAAAATTTAAAGTAAAAAAAGCTAAAAAAAGAGCTTTAAAAAATAATAATATTCTAAATTCAAAATATAGCTTTTTAACTACTGGTTTAAATCCTTGACTGTGGATAAATTACAGATATATTCATTACCTATCAGGAAAATCAAAGTTTTTGACTATCGGTTTTGGCATTCTCAAGTAATGATGATTATAGTGGGCGCACGTCGAAAAACAGCGAGAAAAATAAAGACAAGTTTTGAAAAATTCTAAAAAAAAGTCTGCCATAGAAAAAAAAAATGTTTTTTGTCGTATATCAATCAAAAAAAGTCGGTTTGGTTCAATTCAGATTTGGGCTGATGCCTAGTCTTATTTGACAAAATCTCTCTTCCATTATCAAAAAGTTAATCAAAATGCAAAGAAAACAATTACATTTAGATATATTTTTAAGTTTTGAAAATATTTTCATTGTTTTTGTAAATAAAATTTGAGAAAAATTCTTGTCAAAAACTAGGTGAAAATCTTGTCACGATTACGATGGAAAACTACATTATTTTATTATGGATGGAAAATATTTTCATCCAAATTACTCGCCACATTTCGCAGACTTTCGCATTTTTCAAGATGAAGTCAAAAGTGATATCCGTTTTCCGTCGCGATCTCGATGCAATCTTTTCTATAACTAATTAGAAAACTACTAGTTTTCAAAGCTTGTCTTTTATAATAATAATAGTGTTGCTAAAATGCATTAAAAACGTAAGAAAACATTATTGAAAATGTAAATTTTTTACATATTTTTTTTTATTTAAAGACGTACACTCAGAAAAATATGGCATCCTAAAATTAGGTACGACCGTACTTGAATATATACCGTTTCGTTCTTTAAATTTTAAGATTGCTGTGTACTAAAAATCTTGAATTTAGTATAAATCGATCTTAAATTTAGAATTCTGGCTTCACATTTCTATGGCAGCAATCCGAAATAGTACTCCGATTTTAACCAAACTTAGTCAGGATATATAAGACCATGGCTAATATATAAACCGTGAGTCTCGTAAAGATACTTAAAGATACCTGAGTTATTTGTACTAAACTAGTTTACGATTTTTTTGTACCTAAAATAGATTTTTCCTGGATTTAAAGGAAGTTAAAAACAAGAACGTTTCGTACTAAAAATAAGTGAGTTTTGGGATATTTTTTTTTCATTGTCGAACCTAATAATTCTCAACTGGTTCAGTCTTGAATTAAATCCAAAACGTACTTAAAGTATCCCCGAAAAATCTTATTTTAAGATTTCCATACTTCTGAAATTCTGAACTTAGAAAGCTTTTGAGATCGTTTGTACTGGAAAATGGCCTGCTTAAGTACCTTCTTGACTTTTTTTCGGAGTGTACAATGTCGTATTCTTGATCCTGGAAATGCCCATTTATATATATATATATTTATTTATAGCCCGAAAATAATCGGTAGGGGGTAAAAGAAGAAGTACTTTAAGTGTGTGTGCGTAGTACTTTGTGTGTCTCAATGATAATACGAAATTGTTATGCTGTGTAATTGTTGTACTCGTATATTGTTGTCGTACTATGTTGTAAATAATAAATTTTGCATGCCCATTAGCTTTAAATAAACAGCAACCCGCCATGGCGCAAAGCGGATCAACACCGAGAAGCGCACCAAAATATTATTATAGCTAAATTTAATAGTATTGAATATCATACAGTGAATATCATACCAAATACAAAAACGACACTACCCAACACTAATCGACACATCTGACAGGCAACACCAACCACTAAACGACGACAACAATAATAACAACCCTAATATGTGTGCCTTATCTCTCGATAGGGGCATATTGTTGCTTCAGTTATAATCAAAATCATATATAAATCGTATTTGTGGGGTGTGCCTGTGTGTGTGTGGCTCAATGTATCTGTTCATGTAAAAGCGCAATAAATCGTTGCCAGTGCAGTTAAGTACGCCACACATTTGGCCAGACACACACTCACACACACACAGAGTGAGAGAGAGAGAGAGAGAGAGAAAGAGAGAGAGAGAGAGAGAAAGACTGACAAACAGACGGGCTCCCATATACAAAGCACACAAGAAACTTAAAAAAAAGCTTTTAATACACGCCTTTGGAGTCTAGTCAGCCTACAGTTCGTCTACTAAACGTTTCAATTTCCATCTGCCACATGCCACAACATTAGATTCGCATCGTATTTTTATGCTGGCTACCATGGATATTGCGCATGAGTCGACCGGGACGACCGCTGATATTGGAATTCCCGACAACGCCCTGTTCGGATACCTCATCCGAGCGCAAGCATCAGATACTATCCGATGTTGAGCTGAAAGAGCGGTATATTATGCAATGAATGATCTGTTGATATGCTAAGTAATCCTTTTCTTGCCTGCTATCCTACCCCAATTGAAGCTCCTCGAAGTCGCTGCTGGCCAATGTGCTCGACATTGATGATGATTTTAGGCACAACTGTCGTCCCATGACGCCCGGCGGAACACTGCCACACAATCCAGCATTTTATCGCACTGTTTATGGGTAACAATAACAACACACAGGCTAATCTTACTTCAGTGATATACTTGTACCAAAATACCTATTCCACTCACACCTTCCCCCTTCCTCGCTTCCATTTGCAGACAAGGCGACGATGGCAGTATTGGGCCAATTGGCAGCACACGAATGCCCGATGCGGTTACACATCACACATGCATCAAATCATCAACTGAATATGAATTAGGTTTAATCTTAAAGGAAATTCGCTTTATTACTGATCAGGTAAGTGCTTTCGTTGCCATTCAAAGCTATAATATATTGTATATTAGAACATACTATAACTATGCTTGTAAAGTTTGAATAAATTATAACTATTTTCAAGTTTAAGTGTGTTCAATTGTGAATGGCAGCAAACTTTTAGGAAATGAATAGATAAAGCAGATATTGTTTTTATATATATTATATTTACATTACTTTGTACATAGTGGTATATACTGGAGATGGGGCTTCCATGGGCTTCATTAAAACTGTTGTTTGCATTAATTGACATTGTCTGAGCAACAAATTTATTTCTAATTTTAAAGTAATCAAAAATTCATTATTTTAGGTCTTGTATTTCAATTGTACTACGATATACATAAAGACATTGTTTTACCATGTGTTGACAAACATTATTTGTGCTTCGTCATGCGTGATTTTTTGGGCCAAAAGTGAACAACAAAACACGTACAAACCTAACATTAATTCAACCCGAAATCCTTGGCACCTACAGTGTCACACCAAGAAATCGACTCGTGTCTATCTCTGGTATCTTCGCCTTAGAACCGATTATATAGAGTTCAGAAGAACTGATGCCCTTTTCTGTCTAAGTTAATATATGATTTGCAAGACAATTTGAATCATAATAGATACACATATTTTATAAATCCATCCCTCACCATCATCCACCAATTTTGAGATTCTTCGACCATGAGAAACCTAATATATTTAAATTAATGTTAATGAAAAATAATAAAATATTTGCAGTTGTACACTGATAAAAAAATAAAATACAAAAAAAGATTCTTTGATTTACATGTAAATTTTACTATGTTTTTAAAAACTAAGAATATTTGTAACAATTTCATTTTCAAGCATGCTGTTTTGTAAGTTGCACTTTAAAAATTTTTTATTTAAATTAAACTGCGACCAGAATTAGTTAATACTCATATGAATATTATGTACAACTTTCTTTGTTGATTAGAAAATATCAATATATTAGTAAAAACCAAATCCCAAAATATTTTTGCTTCTTTCTCTCCAAAAATCTAAAAATTAAAAAAAAAAAATATATAAATAATAACAATAATTAAAAATTAATAAAAATATAACTTAATTTGAATGATATAGCTACGTAAAGATGACGAGGACAATGACATTGCCAATGATTGGAAATTTGCAGCTATGGTCGTTGACAGACTGTGCCTTATCATATTCACAATGTTCACAATATTAGCCACAATAGCTGTACTACTATCAGCACCACATATTATTGTCTCGTAGCCATATGGGCGAGGTGGTTATTGTTATTGGTTTTATTATAAAATCAATTTGTTAATTATTAAATTAATAACAAAACTTTTTAAGTAAATTTAAAAACGTTCAACAACAAAAAAAAACAACAAAAAAAGAGAAAAACATTTAAATAAAAACCATTGACTAAATAATACCAATGGAAAATCCAAAAAAACCTATAAAACACAATAATTTAAACATAAAATAAAAATTAATTTAAACAAGTCTTTAATATATTATTAAAGAAGACTTTAAAAACCAGCTTAATATGATTCCAAGTTTTTAATTTCAAGAAAACTATAAATCTTTATAAAAAAAAAAACCCTTTGAAGCTAACATAAAAAATTGCAAAGTCAGTAATTAAGTTTCTTCCAATTTAGAAACGAGAATGATACGGGTATACTTTCTTAATATATTTGTATACTTTACAATTTATGAGCAATTTTTTCTCGAAAAAGACAAGCATTTTCAACATTCTTTTTGTACATTTTTAAGAAATGACAGTATAACTGGTATATAAATATATTTAGAACACTTCATTGTATACGCTCAATTTCGTTTAGGTTGATATTGAGCTTTGTAAGGGAATTAAATACTAGAAATTATAGAGATCAAAATCTTTGACGAAACCCAACGTTTTTATTCTGGCTCTGAAGAAAGATTCTTAGAGCTACTGAATTCTCTGATAAATCTTCTCGATCATTTCAAGTCAGTTAATACATGTAGAATTTCCAATTTTCGTAGCATTTTGTCAATTCATTGATCTCAATCATTCTTTAAAGGAATTGGACTAGACATTTAACATTAAAGTTCCATCAGCATTTCTAAACAGAACCAATATTGACGATCTACATATCCAAACTATTGTACGTAATACTCTCTAAATCCTTAGTATTATTTTTATTTAAACTAAACAACACAGTAAAGAAATACCTATCCCAAAGCTTAATGCATATACAAAACCAATAAAATAACTCATCAATCGAACTGAAAAATTAATCAATTGGAATTACAAAATTATTGCAAGATACAAATGAAATAACGAATAAATAAATAAAAAAGGAATTCAATCTGTTCTAGATAAAATCTTCGAATCGATTCCTTTGTTATGTTACTTTTGCACTTTTTGGGTAATTAAAAAAAAAAATTAATATTCCCGAAGGTGTGAAATTTATCATATATTTATGGAATTGATTCGAAACCGTAGCTCAAAAAAAAATCTGAATACTACAAAGGAACAATGAATAAATATGAAAATAAATCACTTAAGCTGATGGTTACTCCGGAGATTTAGTAAGAAACCAAGCCCAAGAAGGTGTGCACGACAAGTGAAGTGCAAATCATTGAATTTCATTTGATTGTGAGTGATCGAAATACGAAATACAAATTGATAAATTAAATGGTTGCGAGCAATAATATCTGCGTGTTGATGCAATGCATGATTTTTTGGTGATGCAAACAATGATCGATCGATCCATTGCGTGGATATAGATATAATATACATATACAGATATCTAAGCAAAAGTTCGCTTCTTCATTGCATTCAGAACAGCGAAATGTATCTAATGGTATTCAAACTTACAGTTATTGGTATTTCTTATTATTTTAATATTTTTTTCATTAATAAATATATATCAAACTATAAATAATTTTATTATTCTAAGTAAAACGAATACTCCATCTTGATACAACACCAATATGCATGCAACATGATTCAACACACTCCAAAGATGAATATACTCACAAGATATCAAACACAAAAAAAAAATACCAATAACAATGAACATCATATTGAACACAAAACATGTTCGGTGCAGTGAAAATTATGTGCTTTGCTTTAGTATTGAGATCAAAACTATATGAACACAAATCACTTACCAAGAGAGAGCTTTATACACTTAGAGAAGATCACTGAAAAATAAAAATAATAAATAGATTAATGTGGTAATTAATCTCTTTGTCATATGTGAATTCTGTCAAACTGATTCACATACTCTATTACTAGAAGATCTTGTCACAGAAGGTCCATAAAATAATAATCATACTGTACGTAACTGTCCACAAACAAGCCAAGCACACAATTTCTATAAACATATATGTATGTGGGTCTATTTCGAACTCCACTTCAGAATGAATTCCGCAATAATGTGTATTGCATACTTTTAAAGCAGCTTAGGACTTGCACCTTCTTTTAGTTTTAGATGTATGCAAATGATTGTGAAATTTATACGAAAGTGGAATTTGAAATTACGGTCATACCAGCCAAACACGCATAGGAAACGAAAATCTTAAAAATTACAACTACATATAAGTCATTCGAGTAACTGTGTGAATATGATAAACCCAAATACTTCAGGTAATCAGATCCATCAGTTTTCTAGTGATTTAACATGTCTCCAAACATAAACTAAACCAAATATGTTCTATTTTTACAAAATAGCATTATTTTTATAATTTTTAAGTTACAGCAATTCTGCTTCTAATTGTAAATCTTGTGCAATGAAAACAATCAGAATTTTTCTTTGAATATATTAATAAACCAAACCACAACAACAAATAATAAAAATTAAAGACACAAAAGTATTAATCATAGATATATGATTCCCATACCAAAATGAATGTCATTCAATTAAACTAAACTTAACATACGTGTATTACATTCATAGATATCTCGTTATTAAGATTCAAGAGCTGTAAACAATAGTAACAAAAATATTAGCAATAGTTTTTCAAAAAAGAAAACAAGCATACAAAAAAAAACACGAAGAAAAAAACTCCTTCTTCTCGTATATTATGATGGAGCAGAAACGGAGAATAATGATCGAAAATATCGCAAATTCTATTTATTTTTACTATTTTTAATATTGTTTTCCATTTGAGGAACTTGATAAATATTTTTATTAGGCGCAAATTTTATACAATTTTTAAACAAGTGCAATTTTTTTAATTTTTGGATTACAACAAATTTTATTTTGGAATCAATTTTAAAGTCGTAGAGTTTTTTAAAAGTGTAAAAATTTGTGAGTCAGTTAATTAAAGTTAAGATTTAGCTTTTGATAAAAGACAAAATCTTTCAGAAACAAAAATTTATCTGAAATCATTGCAAGAGTATTTATTTATCTAATGAAAGGTGAAATCCTATTTGCTTAAATTTCTTCATTTGTCAATAATTGAAAAATTTCAAAAATTTTAATTCGTACTTTTATATTTCGATCCTAATACAATAAGGAATATTTACAGTAAAAATAAAATAACATAACTGAAAATAGCAAGCAAGCTGCCAGCATTGAAAAATAATAACAATAATTAAGTTTAACACTGTATACACTTTTTTTCATTACAAACAACAACAAAGGATTCGACAATTGATGACAGTGTAATTGAGAATTTTAAGTACAGCAACAAAGTAAGGTTTAGCAATCGATAAAAGGATTACCTTCAAATCTCATCAATTGAAATACAGATTATACATAAGCAATTTTTAAACAACAGTCACAAAAAAAAAAAAAAAACACAGAATATAGATTTAAAATTAAAGAAAATAATGTGGATGAGATCTACGGACAGAAGAACCAAAAATAACTGCACCCAAAATGATAATTAACTGAACGAAAAAGTTAATAAGATTATACAAAAATACTAATAATTTTTAGAACATAAAAAAACGTTTCTTTCATCATACATATATAAACATAAACATACACATACATATACATATATATCGATAAAATTATACTATGTGTATACAAACATATACATATATATCTATATATGTGTATTGAATATATTTCTTTTTTACACTGAAAACAAATAAATATAAATATACCTAGCATACTATGTAATAACATAAAAAATATTTAAAAGCAAATGATGAAACTTTTTCCTAAAAAATAGTTGCATTTAAATGAATTTTAAAAAATATACATAAAAGTATATATTTATTAAATAAAACATAAAAGAAAAACCATGCTCCCTTATCTACTTAAAGCAAAAGAAAACAAACTTTAAAATAATATTTAATTAGTCATTAATAATAATCAAAGAGGAAACCAAAAATATGCAAAGGAAGACAAAACCATATAAATGAGAACATGAAATCGCAAACTAGAAAATATTTAAATTAAATTAATTTTTAAAAATGAGAAAACAAAAAAAATGAAAATGCGCTGATTTTTTATGTCGTTATTAGAATTTAAATTAAAAAAATTGCATAAAACCCATAAACGTTGAAAAAAAAAAACACAAGCAACAAGAAAAACGTAAATATAATATTAAAAAAATTAGTAAAATTGAAACTGGTCATTTTGACCTGAATAGTAAAATATAGAAAACAAAAACAAATTGAAAGACAAACCCCGAGAAAATACAATTGTAAAATTTTAATTATTATTATTCAATAATAAAAATACAAATGGACACGATTTGACATAAATTCCGAACATGCTGATGACCAGGCAGTTTTATTGTAAATACTTTAATTTCTGAATTTGTGGATTGTTAACAACATGAAGAGAATGGCCAGGATAGAAAGCCACATCCAGATGGGGGCCCATGCTGTAGTCCGGACTCAGATCGATTCATTTAGTCGTATGGACAGGTAAATCTACTGAAGTTATTCATACTCAACGATTGTAAGAGACTAAGTCAATGTATTATAAACACTTTGCAGGAAATCTTTACTGTAAATATTATTTAGCTAATTATCATTCATAAACAGTAATCATTCATGAACAATGCAAGAGCTCGATCACATCGCAAGTTATATGTGATGAGTTTTGACATAACAGACATCTTTTCTTTGACATTCAATCATTCTAAAAATTACGTGAATCACAAATACACTGTTAAAAATTAAGACATTAGTTATAATAATATTAACCAATGCAAAAAAAAAAACAAAAAGAACCAAGTATTATGGTTCGAAATCTATTTAAATATTTATATTCAAAGTGGTAAAATTTCAGATCAGGCCACGTCCTGATTCATTCAAAGAACATTTTACTTAAAAATTCTGATGTCACGCGCAGTTTGTCAACAATACCAGCTGAAATAAAATTAAAACAAGTCATTTCTTTACAAGTCTCTTTAATATCAGCGATCTATAATCATCAAATATCACTTACTGGCAAATTATAATCAAATATACCAAGCAAGCCTCACTACAGAATCGACCTTAGAGTTAAATAAAATAAGTCGGACTATAAGTGTAGGTATACAAGTTATTTTATCTATATCTCCAGATAACACTACGCCCAATTGTTGACAATCGGTTTAAATAACAAATTTTCCTATTCAATCCTATAACGGCATGCTTTCTACATTTACTTACTCCTGAAAATTTCATCCAATTCGACTAAAAATTAGAAATTACTTGTAAATTACCAATTTAACATTAAAAACAAAAATTGTTGATTACCCTGCACTTCTGTAGATTTGATTTTGTCATTAATTTGATGTGCATGCGTAAACGCCACACATTAGATATTTTGATATAATCTTTTAACATTGCTAATTTTAAAAAATTTCTCTATTCCTTTATTCAACATGAATCGCGGTGGCTGGGAGAGTTGACGAAATTGATTAAGTAATGAATTCATTTTAACTTTTTATATTCAAAATTTTATCTTAAGCATTTATTAACAGTGAAGAGACTTGTGGACTCATCATAGCAGAAACTGTTTGGAATCAAATACTGTAAAACTATAAATAAATATTTGTAACACACAATTAAAAATAACTTTCTTGTATGACTCTGACAAATAAATTTTGTAACGTTTAAAAAGAATTATGTTTTGGTTGTGTTTTAATTACAATTTAGACGCGATTAAGAAAAAAAAAAAACACCAGCTTCTATCATAACACATCACTCAATGTGTCCCAGGCCTAGCACATAATTGGTGCCACTAATAAAAAATCCATATTTTTTTTCTTTCGAAACTTTTATCCCTTATAAGTACTGTCTACAAATTTGAGCTTAATTTAATTATTAGTTTGCAAGTAACCGTCACTTGAAAAAATTATTTTTGAAATTTTCAAACAATGAAAAAATCTGAATTCCTGCATTGAAAAAAAATTTTTTTATGAAAAAAATACTTTTGAACCAAAAACATTGCATTATAAATATTATTCAGACTCTGTTCTGTTAAAAACAACGGTTAATGATAAGGTTAAACGTGGGCAATAAACGATAAAGAATTTTTTAATCGTTCAAATTAGGCAGTTGCTCCGGAGAATATAAAAAAAATCTATAAAATATTTTTCATTAAGTTGAGGTAGGTAGGCAAGGATTTAAAAGTTTGCAGATTAAAGTATTTTCAAAATCTAGTAAAAACATTTGTCTATGAGAAAGCTGTTCTGGGTGTAGCGTTTGCTTAAAATCGGTAAAACAAAAAAAAAGTACACTTCTTTAGTAAAGAGATATTTCAAAAATGGCATCGCATTGATAAAGAAGCGATGGAATCAGGGTATTGAATTTTGTATAAAAATTGTTGTTTTATTAGTTAGGCCCGGGACTTATTGAGTGAGGTGTTACATTTACTAATATGTGACGGCGTTTCGTGATGACTAAGTACACTGGTAAAAAGATGTAAGTTCAGTTTCATAAGCGTAAATTGATTAAACAAGTATGTTAAGAACGCAGTAGTCGAGTCTGTGAGATACCCGCTATTGTATTTAGATATACATTAATTTTATCTTCCATTTCTGATAAAGAACTGTATACTTAAAAGTCTGCATCTGATCCTGATGCTAGGACAATAAGTAGGACAATTAAATGACATTTGTTCAGATCTCGAACAGGGCATCTGCCAAAATCAAGCAAAACAGCCTGGGGGTACATTAACATATCTCAATACCTACTTATATTTTACTTACGAGCATATATAAAAAAATTTGATTATTCTGTATGCTAATAGAGAGATAAAGATAAAAGAGGGGATATTCACAAGATATTTAATTAATACAAAGACAGATAGAGACATTTGATGTTAGCGGTGCTCTGCGTCTTTACCCACCCTGCCTATGGGTTTCGTTGACGCATTGAAAAAACTCCCTAATTTGGTGTTATACAGGGGTTGTCAAAAGTATTTACACAAAACTAAAGTTAAATCTACTCACTATTTAAATTTATTTATATAAATTTGAATTTATTTAAATATCTACTCTTTTGTCTTTTTTCCTAGGACTTAAATAAAAAATGTTCAGATGCAAAAAGTTTTTCCAAACAATTCTAATAGTGACTGCAAGAAAATTGATTCAAAAATATCTCCTCACATATTTTTTTTATGATTTTTTGAAACTTTTAAAATTTTTTTTTTTTTTTGCACATTTTCCTCCTATTCATACAACATTTTTTTGAGATCATCGCATACAAAAAATTTAAAAAAATATAAGCGAAGATATTTTTGAAAGTTTTTCTTGCAGTCACTATTAGAATTGTTTCTTAAACGCTTTTTGCATAAAAACATTTTTTGTGTAAGCCCTAGGAAAAAGGTCAAAAATGTAGATTTTTACACGCTCGCAGTAGGATACCCTGTGCCCAGGTACTCTGTACTAAAAGTTAATTTTTGACCGAATTTTGCTATGGCAGCTATATGATATAAAAAATTTGGCCAGGATGTATAAAAACAAACTAAATGCATATTCTATCAGTTCAGTTAAGATATCTCAAAAAACAAATAGCTTTTTCATACTGAAACTTGATTTCGACTGACCGTCTCTATGGTAGCTCTATGCTATAGTGGTCCGTTTTACACCAAATTTGGTCAGGATGTATAATACCAGCCAGATGTATATTGTGTCAGATTGGTCGAGATAAAAAACCAAGAAGTTTTCTTACTAAAACTTAATTTTCGATCTATCTATCTGTCTTTCTATCTATCTATCTATCTTAAAAAAATCTTCGTACGGTATCCAGGAACCTACTTACCACGATTGAAGTCTCTAGCTTTTATTGTCCCTGAGATCGACGCGTTCAAGCAGACGGAGCTCAACTATATGTTTTGTTTATTTGAACCTATAGAATTTTATTGGTCAAGTCGAGAAGATGATATCAGCCAAATGGGCGCCGTCACAATTGGTTGCCATACGGGATCGTTTTATAGAATTTTTCATCACTTCGGCGAGAACTTCGGGCGACAAATTCTCGCACTGGTGTCGAATAGTGTCTTTGATGGCTTCCAAAAAAAGTTTGGAACGGTTAAATCGGCCGATCTTGCAGGCCAGTGCAAATCGCCAAAGCGAGAGATGAGGTGCGTTAGCTTAGCTTAGAATTGAAAGAAGATCTAAACAAAAGCAAAATAACAATAACAACTAACTATCTACTCATAATCTGGAAACAGTTATGCAATGCATAATGTAGGAAATCTGTTATTGCTTCAATTTATGCAAAGTTTAGCAACGATGACACGTGTTAAGCCGATTTGCAAAGAAATAAGAAGTTAAGTCCTAGATTATCTGGGAAATCTTTTGGTGAAATAGACAAGGAATTAAATCTGGCTAAGTCGTCCGTTCAAGGAATAATAAATTTTTTTAAGAAAATGGCAATATTGAAAATAATATAGCAAGTAGAGGCCGAACATCGGAGTTAACAGCTCGTTAACAGCTCGCTGATCGTCGCCGAGGTCTACGAAATTTAGCATCACAATGGTCACATTAAATCGGAAAAAGTGTTAAGCGTGAGTGGACGCGCCTGCAGTTGCGAGATATTAGATATAAGTTCCATAAAGTATGTATTTAGATTGTCTATAGTACATACTCTATATCTTAAATTACTCTGAGGCCAAGGAAAACCATTGCTTACGCTTCGCCAAAAGAAAAAGCGTTTACAATGGTTTCGGGAACGGAGGTCTTGGACTCAAAGGCAATGGAACTCCATCATATTTAACGATGAAGCTAAATTTGATGTGAGTGTCGGTGATGCGAAGGAGAGTTATCCGTAACAAAACTGAAGCGTACCATAAAGACTGCCTTAAAATGACAGTTAAGTTTCCAGCCAGCATAATGGTGTGGGGTTGTATGTTTGCCAAAGGGGTAGGAAAACTGCACTTTATTGATGGATGGTCAATGCTGAGAAGTACATTAACATACTAGAAGAAAGTTTACTGCCATAAAAACCAAAACTGACTGACTGTGGTGAATACACGTTTCACGAGGATGCAGCATCATCTCATACTGCCAAACCAACCAAATCATGGCTGCAGTATTGGGGAAATTGGGGTCTTAGATTGGCCATCAAATAGTACAGACCTAATCCCAATCGAAAATATATAGGATATAATGAAAAGAAACCTAAAAAATGAGCCTCAAAGAACCCTTTCTGGTTTAAAAACAAAATTTCAAGAGATGTGGGACTCTATTTCAACAGAACAATGCCAGAATTTATTTAAACTAGGGGCTCCGCCCCCTGCTCGCTTTGCTCGCGGTACTACAGTCGAGCATACTCGAATTTATATTTATATATTTTTTGCTCACTTGACGCTACTGCAGAGCGTTGCATTACTTTTTCGACTACTTGTTTAAATGACAATTATATGATACTGTGGGCCGATTTCCACCAACTTCAATCAGGATATATTAGAATAATTTAAATGCATATTCTATAAGTTTGGTAATGATATCTCATAAAACAAAAAAGTTTTTCATACTAAAATTTGATTTTCGCCCGATCGGTCCTATGTCAGCTATATGAAATTGTATCGAAGCTTTTCCAGCCGAGGTCGACGTCTCAGTTCGGCCAGGGCCATTTACAGAAAATTTGTAAATACTGGGACAACTGGAGGTTAGAGCTACGGGGGCGCAAGAGGGTATACGTGCGCTCTCGTAAGGATCGGTTGAGTTTACTATATTGTTGTATAGATAACTGGTCGACCCAGGCAGGCATGGCACCCTACCGTCGGGTGCAAGGGAGGATCCCCCGGACCGAGTCCGTGGAGACACTCCATTGAGCCTTCCGGATTGGTGCGCACGCTGCATCCGGGCTAGGTCCCAGCCCGACAGTTACCAAAAGTGACCGCAGGGAGGCGTAGGGGCGGAGCCCTTTATTGTCCCGGCAACGACATCCTTGGCGCCGTGTCGGACTGAGCCCTGGACCGGACTCCTCCAAAGGCTGGCCAAGATCTTGCAAGATGTCAGAGCTATCACAGGAGACGTAGGGGACTGCGCCCTTAACAGTCTCGCCATGATGCTCCAGCCACCCTGCCAGATCCAGGCCAGACCACACCCAGTTATCCTGCCACCTGAAAAACACCTTTAAAACCTAAGGAAAGTAAAATATTTACACGCATCGTTATAAATTTATTGTATCAGAGAGGAGATCGCAGCGCATGGAGGTTTCCTTTATTTGTTGCTTCAGATGCGAAAGACCATGTTTTCGAACAATATATAAATGCACAACGCTTACCGAAGTTCAATGTTTACAGTAGGGGGGGCTTACAAAAACTTCTTCTCCTTGGCAGCACCAGCCACTCTGCCTTTCCTTAGACCACTCCCAACAGATGCGGGCGCCGTATGTAGCGTCGCGCGTTGCCTCGCCGCGGGTTGTGGCGTCGTCGCCGTAGATGCATTTGTTGTTGTTGCCGTTGGCGGCGGAATGCCCTCCGAGGCTGTGCGGGGGTTGCTATTGCTGTTGCAGGTGGAGCTGCAGCGACGGCTTACACCAAGCACACACACACACGCTTTCGCTGTTGTGGCGGGCAGCGGCGCACAGTGGGACATTCTCTGATTTGCTGTACAAAAATCATATCTTTTGAACCAATAAAGATATTTCAAAAATTTAAGAAGCATTTGATAAACAACTTTTTGAGCTTTAAAATGAGGGTTTGCACTGCGTGATAGGCCCTCTGGTTGATTTAGGGCTTTCGGTCAGAGTCTAAAAATATTTTCAGCGCATATTTTACATGGAATATTAAAAACAAATCAATTTTTTGTTGCCAAAATATACATTTTATTCTTTTTTTATCTTTTAACAACATTTATTAGTATTTAAAATAGTATTCTTACGCAATTTAAAAAAAAAAGAAAAAAGGCTGTCACGCCCACAATTTTTACCTGATTTCAAACATTTTTGGATTTGTAATCCTTAAAGATTTCTCTATCGAATGCATTTATTACATTTAAAATCGCTTTCATCGAAAAAATGATTTAAATACAGTTCCCACCCCCTTCTGTCCCACTGTGCGGCGTCTCGGCGAACACACACACGCACTGTCCCTCGAAGAAGTCGTTGTTGTTGCTGTTGTTGTTGCAGGTGGAGCCCGAAGGGGGCAGCCCACACACCCCCACGGGTGGAGACAGCGACGCTTGGTTTTGGCGCGCAGCGGCGCACACTGGGACAGGAGGCCGAAAAGCGTGGCAAAAATCAAAATTTATTAAAAAAAAATCAATTTTTGTTTGCCCAAAATATACGTTTCAATCTTTTTTCGTATTTTTAACAACATTAATAAGTATTTAAAATAGTTTTGTTATGCTAGTTAAAAAAAAAAAAAAAATTTTTTTTTAAATCTTGTATGATGCCTGGCATAGCGAAAGCGTATGTAATTGTACTGCGCTCTTCCTCTTCTATCACCATTTTTTTTTTTTGCGAGGTTGCATCAGTTTTTGTCCTATAACTTCCCCAGACGCAGCTGGACGCATAAAAGACCGGAATATTTCGTTAGAGAATTGATTAACACCGACTCCTGTGGTAGTGGGATCGAGTCCAAATGAGTCCAATTTTAGTTCTATTCCAGCAAAGTCAAAAATATCCTAATTTTAGTGCTTATTTTAAACATCGCTGGGATAAAAGGTCAACAAGTGAAGAAACAAAATTCTGCGGCATTTAATTAGAAATAAATGTACTTTTCATATGAAAACAAAAACATAAAGATCGGTCATATAAATTGTCATCAAATCAGTTTTAAGGTTTGCATTTTTTATAAAATTTTCACATTTTTGCGCGCTGTGAAAAATGGGTCAACTTTGAGAGGCTGTCACGCCCACAATATTTACCTGATTTCAAAAATCTTTTGGATTCGTAATCTTTCAAGCTTTCTCTATCGAATGCTTTTATTACTTTTTACGAACGCTTTCGTCAAAAAAATGATTTTTGCCACAACAAACAACAACACACACTTTCACTAAAATACTGGCGGACGTCGTTTGGCTGCTCACTGTTGTTTTTCACCTTCGTGTCGTATTGTCTTTTTCGGGTCTCCTTGCCGTTTCACTTGTATCCTGCTGCACCTTTGTTTTTCCGCTCGCACGTCTGTACACTTGAAGCTCACCAGAAAAGTGACGCTCCGCCGCATAATGGCCGCCGATCGCCGATATCGATATCCTCGGTATTGCCTCAAGATTGCCACCCTTGGCAAGGAGCTAAAAATAGATCATCGTCCTAAATGGGGGCGTGGATCTAAAAATGAACTATTGGCTCCGTGCCAAACAAACTTCCCAAATGCGATGTGCATTTTCGAGATTTGATAAGAACACACAACACATATATGTGTGTTACAAATGTTAATGTACATAAAAAAAAAAATTATAAACAAAACAAAAAAACAAAATTTAAAAAACCATAAAGAAAACAAATAGTTAAAGCTTCCGGGAATCGAACCATCGACTCAATTTTAAAAGAAAGTTCAAAACCGCACAGGGTTTTGCGTACAACTTGCCAAATTGACATATTGGTTTTACAGTACTCTGTTTCATAATTTCAAAAATGTTTATTAACATTCAATGTTAATATTATATATAACTTGGAACTCACGACCGGCTGACCAACCATCTCCTGAGCTCTGCGACTCAGCACTAGGGTAGCCTTTTTAAAAAAAATTAGTAAAATATTAGTTTTTACCCCTAGAATACACTTCCAAAATTTGAGCACGATCGGAGATCATTTAATGGACCCAAAAACGGGTCAAAGGTCACCTTACGACAATTGTATGGAGAAATATAGTTATTGTATGGAAAACTTTTTTGTTTCTAAAGATATCTTAACCAAACTCAAAGATTGTATATTGGGACAACCTGTTACACCCTGACCAAAATTGGTCAAAATCGCACTGTTATATCATATAGCTGTCATGGGAACAATCGGGTTCACTTAACCTTTAGTATGATAAACTTTTTGGTTTCTAACGATATCTTAACCAAACTCACAGATTGTATATTTGGGACTGTCTGTTACACCCTGACCAAAGCTGGTTAATTTATTCAAAATCGAACTACTATATCTTAAAGCTTCCATAACAGCAATCGGTCAAAAATTGAGCTTGAGATTTCTTAAAAGATTTTTTACACAAACTTTAAAAATATTTTTAAATAACTATATTTCTCCACACAAATGCCACACAATTTTCATGTGGTCAAGTTTTAATAACTGCCAGCGGTCCATCATCGAATCAAACAGCAAAATTTCTAATTTGAATATCTTGGATATTTACTGTCCGAAATTTTCAGCAAAAATCTAGGACACGTTTCTCTTCGTGTATGCAAAATCTTGAATCTCTAGCTTTTAAATTGCTCTTCTTATTTGGATATGAAATTTTCTATGTCGACTTGTAGGCGGTTAAGGGGGCGTGGCCATATTTTCAAACAAACTTGATCTGCTTGCAGTAGGAACCTACATACCAAGTTTGGTGTCTCTAGCTCCTATAGTCTCTGAAATCTCATACAGACGGACAGACAGACGGACATTACTAAATCGACTTGGCTATTGATGCTGATCAAGGATATGTATATACTTTATATGGTCTCCCACGCCTCCTTCTGCCTGTTTAGCAAATTTTTTTTAAAACAAACCCAATAGACCCCTGTACTTTTTTTCAGTACGGGGTCTAAGAACGGTGGCGTAAAGAGAAGCAGAAGAAGTTGACAAGTGTGTCCGCTAGCCGATATGGTGTTCCGAAGAAAAACAGTTGCCAGACTGTTGTTTAACAGGGATTTAACAGTTTGGGCAACAGCTGTTTGGGCTACCGGAACATCGAACTGTTCAGAGTTTCGATAGGTATAGAGCAGTGAAATGACCGGCACGCAAGCGAGAAGTTTGAATTTGATCAAAAATTACTATAATATTGATGAGCAGCAACATAAAATAAAATAAAATGTGCACATTAAGTAAAAACTTTATATATTTTTGTTGTTAATATATGGAAGAGCAGCATTTCAAAATGTAAGAAAACTATTACGGACGCAACAGTCAGTGTTGCCATTTTTGCAATTTTATTGCTAGATTTAGAACTTTTTTAATTGCAAAAGCTAGAAAAATTGTTGAATTGCTATAAGCTATAAATCTTGCAATTTTAGAAATTGATTTAGTTGCTTCAATCTATTCTTTTTATTGCTAGATTTAGAATTTTTATAATTACAAAAGAGAAATTGGGATGAAATGCTATGAGAAAATCAAAAAGCATGTCGGACTTCAGATTTCAGAGCTCGACATTGTCAAAGTATCATTTCTGTTGAAAAAAATAAGTTAAAACCAAAAAATTATGCATTTTTATAGGTATATATAATTTTTTTTTAGCTATTTTAAGAAATTTTTTTTTTTTATTTTGCAATTATAGCCCACAATATTCTGGCAGCACTGGCAACAGTGCTACCACCCAACTGTTATTTCTGTTACTTTATTGTGTTTCATTGGCATCACTGTCTCTTTGCTTGTTGTCAGCGCAATATAGAACATTTTCCGCCGGCGGAATGCTTTGTCATACTTCACACGGGGCTTTAGCTACTTGGTTAATTGCTATCGTCAATATGTACCCAACCGCAAACTCGTATTGTGTCCTTGCTGCTGTAGCTAGCTTCGTTCAATTCATGTGCATCCAGCTGTGTGGGAGTCTGCAAATGAACGAAGACAACTTCACGTATGCTGTACGCAACAGCAGCCAACTTCACTTGACACCCAGTTCTCACGAGTCAAGTTGGCAGCGGAACATTTTGAGGCATGCGTGATGTTGTCTACCTTGCAATGGTTTTGATACATGCTAACTCGAGACACACACTTTCAACTGAAATGTAGCCAAGTAACACACCCTGCATATTTATAGCAGCTGCTGTCAAAATGTATAAATCAAACGTAACCTATATAAGTCATAAGCTGAACTAATTGAAAGTGAAAGTGTTTCAGAAATCTCTAGAGATTTTGAAAATAAATGTTTTTATAAAATCTGTGACTAAATCTGTGCTTGCAATGAAAGTTCTCTTCACATTAATATTTAGTTATTATTTATTTTTAAAAAATTCTCAACAAAATACGGTTTGCACTGCGTGATAGGCCCTCTGGTTGATTCAGGGCTTTCGGTCAGAGTCTAAAAATATGTTCAGTGCATATTTTACATGTAATATTAAAAACAAATCAATTTTTTGTTGCCCAAAATATACATTTTATTCTTTTTTTTTATCTTTTTAACAACATTTATTAGTATTTAAAATAGTATTCTTACGCAATTTAAAAAAAAAAGAAAAAAAGTCTGTCACGCCCACAATTTTAACCTGATTTCAAAAATCTTTTGGATTTGTAATCCTTAAAGATTTCTCTATCGAATGCATTTATTACATTTAAAATCGCTTTCATCGAAAAAATGATTTAAATACAGTTCCCACCCCCTTCTGTCCCACTGTGCGGCGTCTCGGCGAACACACACACGCACTGTCCCTCGAAGAAGTCGTTGTTGTTGATAACGCCAACTTGAAAAAACTCCATGCAAGCCGCGTCCAGCCTACTCAACACACTACGCAACAGAAGCCCACGCCTCATCGAACGCCAATTTGTTATATAATATGATAACACAATTTTCATGTGATCAAGTTTTAATAACTGCCAGCGCTCCATCGTCGAATCAAACAGCAAAATTTATAATTTGAATATCTTGGATATTTACTGTCCAAAATTTTCAGCAAAAATCTAGGACACGTTTCTCTTCGTGTATGCAAAATCTTGAATCTCTAGCTTTTAAATTGCTCTTCTTATTTGGATATGAAATTTTCTATGTCGACTTGTAGGCGGTTAAGGGGGGCGTGGCCATATTTTCAAACAAACTTGATCTGCTTGCAGTAGGAACCTACATACCAAGTTTGGTGTCTCTAGCTCCTATAGTCTCTGAAATCTCATACAGACGGACAGACAGACGGACATTACTAAATCGACTTGGCTATTGATGCTGATCAAGGATATGTATATACTTTATATGGTCTCCCACGCCTCCTTCTGCCTGTTTAGCAAATTTTTTTTAAAACAAACCCAATAGACCCCTGTACTTTTTTTTCAGTACGGGGTCTAAAAACGGTGGCGTAAAGAGAAGCAGAAGAAGTTGACAAGTGTGTCCGCTAGCCGATATGGTGTTCCGAAGATAAACAGTTGCCAGACTGTTGTTAAACAGGGATTTAACAGTTTGGGCAACAGCTGTTTGGGCTACCGGAACATCGAACTGTTCAGAGTTTCGATAGGTATAGAGCAGTGAAATGACCGGCACGCAAGCGAGAAGTTTGAATTTGATCAAAAATTACTATAATATTGATGAGCAGCAACATAAAATAAAATAAAATGTGCACATTAAGTAAAAACTTTATATATTTTTGTTGTTAATATATGGAAGAGCACATTCCTTTCCCATTGCATTTCAGCATTTTCAAAATGTAAGAAAACTATTACGGACGCAACAGTCAGTGTTGCCATTTTTGCAATTTTATTGCTAGATTTAGAACTTTTTTAATTGCAAAAGCTGGAAAAATTGTTGAATTACTATTAGCTATAAATCTTGCAATTTTAGAAATTGATTAAGTTGCTTCAATCTATTCTTTTTATTGCTAGATATAGAATTTTTATAATTACAAAAGAGAAATTGGGATGAAATGCTATGAGAAAATCAAAAAGCATGTCGGACTTCAGATTTCAGAGCTCGACATTGTCAAAGTATCATTTCTGTTGAAAAAAATAAGTTAAAACCAAAAAATTATGCATTTTTATAGGTATATATAATTTTTTTTTAGCTATTTTAAGAAATTTTTTTTTTTAATTTTGCAATTATAGCCCACAATATTCTGGCAGCACTGGCAACAGTGCTACCACCCAACTGTTATTTCTGTTACTTTATTGTGTTTCATTGGCATCACTGTCTCTTTGCTTGTTGTCAGCGCAATATAGAACATTTTCCGCCGGCGGAATGCTTTGTCATACTTCACACGGGGCTTTAGCTACTTGGTTAATTGCTATCGTCAATATGTACCCAACCGCAAACTCGTATTGTGTCCTTGCTGCTGTAGCTAGCTTCGTTCAATTCATGTGCATCCAGCTGTGTGGGAGTCTGCAAATGAACGAAGACAACTTCACGTATGCTGTACGCAACAGCAGCCAACTTCACTTGACACCCAGTTCTCACGAGTCAAGTTGGCAGCGGAACATTTTGAGGCATGCGTGATGTTGTCTACCTTGCAATGGTTTTGATACATGCTAACTCGAGACACACACTTTCAACTGAAATGTAGCCAAGTAACACACCCTGCATATTTATAGCAGCTGCTGTCAAAATGTATAAATCAAACGTAACCTATATAAGTCATAAGCTGAACTAATTGAAAGTGAAAGTGTTTCAGAAATCTCTAGAGATTTTGAAAATAAATGTTTTTATAAAATCTGTGACTAAATCTGTGCTTGCAATGAAAGTTCTCTTCACATTAATATTTAGTTATTATTTATTTTTAAAAAATTCTCAACAAAAATACGCGTCGATTAATACCTCGGTGACGAAAGCATATTTCAGCCCCAAAATTTCTGATATCCAATTTTTTGACGAGCAAAATAAAGTAACAGGCAGAAGGGGGCGTGGCAGACCCCCAAAGTATACATATTCTTGATCAGGGTCAACAGCCGAGTCGAGTCCGTCTGTTTGAACGGGTCGATCTCAGAAACCATAAGAGCTAGAGACTTCAAACTTGGTAAATAGGTTCCTGGATACCGAACGCAGATTAGATTAATTTTTTTTTTTTTGGATCGAACTTCTATATCATATAGCTGCCTTAGGAACGATAATTTGAAAATTAAGTTTTTGTTTCATACTTGGTTTTTTGAGATATCTCAACCAATCTGACACAATATACATTTGGGCTGGTATTATCTATCCGACCAAATTTGGTTCAAATCGGACCACTATATCATATAGCTACCATAGAGACGCTCAGTCGAAAATCAAGCTTTAGTATGAAAAAGTTTTTTAAGATATTTAATCCAAACAGATAGAATAGGCATTTAAGTTGGTGTTATACATCCTGACCGATTTTGGTTCAGCTCTGTTTCCTATATCATATAGGTGCCATAGGAACAATCGGTCAAAAATCAACTTTTCATACAGAGTACCTGGGCATCTACTGTCGAGCTTGCTGAAAATTTCAAACCGATTGACCCATAATTAGAGAAGTTATTTCGAAATTACATTTAATTCAATAACTACATTTGCATGGCAAATCAAACGTGCGAGCGAGACAGCATGAACCCTTTTTTTTGGGTACCAAATAAGAATCATCGATAAGCAAAAATATTATCGATATCATGTAATGAAAATGTCAATGTATAATTTATGTATATACAATTTGATTAAAATATAATTGTGTTAATATATAAATATGTAATTATGCATGGCAAAAATCAGCAGAAGCTGATAGCTATGCATGAAATTGCATGAGAGAATAAACGATTATTTTGCAGCACTACTTTTACATCTTTGCCGAGCACTGAATGCTACAAAATAATAATTTTAATTATTAATAGTTCCGATTCCTTACACATATATATAATAAGTATCTGCTTATTATCGTTGTAAAAAAAAACTTAGCATTTGCCGCTTTAAAAATCTCATAAAATTAGACATTGTCTTTTATTTCAAATTTCGCGCGCACTACAGCATCCTTTGGCAGGCTCGAATGTGTTGCGTGAGAGGGAGAGAGTAAGAGAGGAAAATGGGTGCTGCCAAAATGCAGGCTGAGCAAAGTTGTAGTTAGTGGCTACTCTTGACACACTCAACATCGATTGCAAGCGATTACGATTACGACTTATGATTTACCAATTTATCAATTTCTAATTAATTTTAAATACGTTTAATATAATACCGAGTGATATATTAGTTCAGTGGGGCATTAATAACGTAGTCTGCAGTGATAAACACAGTGATTTAAGAAAACCGAAAGTTGTTCATAGTTTCGCGTGTGTTATTTTTATACCCTGAGCCTATTGAAAATGGGCAACAATCAACTTTTATAAAAGAGTACATGGGCTCAGGGTATCCTACTGTCGAGCGTGCTCGACTGTAGCCGCGAGAAGCGAGAGGTGCCGAAGCCCCCTTGTTTTACTTTAAAATTCAAGGAAAGCTTGAAAAAAATTAATTAAATTTTCGATTCTATTTTATTGACATAGCTGCATTAATCGCGCGTCTTTTAAGATTTGATTTAAAAATCTATGGCGAACCGGCTATAAAATTTTTTTTATCTGTATCGATGTTTTTTTAAATTTTCATGACTTATTTTTATTTAAGTAAGAAAGTTGTTTGTATTTTTTAAGATACCCTAACCAATCTCACAGAATATCAATTTGTTGTTGTCTTTCCATTACGACCATATTTTGTTTGAATCAGATTACTATATCACATAGCTGGCCTAGGAGGGATCGGTTTAGTATCAGCCTTTAGTATGAAAACTTCTACTGTTTCTTAAAATATATCAACCAATCTCGCAGCCAAATCCATCTTTAGTATGAAAACCTTTCTTATTTTCTAAGATATTTCAACCAAACTCACAAATTGTGTATTTTATGTTGATTTATATATCTTCACCAATACCTGTTGAAATCGGTCTTCTATATCATATAGCTACCATACGAACGATCGGTAGAAAGTCAAGTTTTAATATGAAAACTTTTTTGTTTTTGGAGATATCTCAATTAAACTAATAAATTGGGTATATTTAATTGCCCATTACATCCCAACCAAATTTGGTAGAAATCGGACCACTTTCACTGCGGAGGGCAGTTCGCGCTGCTGACGAAAGCAGCACGAAGGGTGCGAAAGGCGACTAGCAATATATACAGCTAATTTGAAATATTTGGTATGACTGTCCGATCAGATCGAGTTATATACCGATCGAAAGGTTCAGTCCTAACTTACAAAATGGCATACTGAAACTTTTTCTAACTCACCTAGCTCATGAGATAATGGGGTGTAAGTGGGTGGGGAAAAATTTTAATGATTGAGCTAATGGGGCTGTTGGGGCCTTTTGGTAAAATTTTTTATTTTTCAAAAATTTAAATCAAAAATACTCGTCGATTAATACCTCGATCACCCAAGTTCGATAACTGGTTCAAAAAATAAATAAATTTAAATTTTTTAGTGGACTTGTTTGTCTGTTTGCATCTAAGCTCTAAAATACCTTGGATGTAATGATGGGAATTTATTTGAAAAAACCGCTAGTTTAGCGGAAAATAGTATTTCCCGCTAAAATTGAAACGCCAACAGTTTCCAAACTATAGGTGCTACAGGTATGTTCTGTATAGGGCTTTGAGGGCTTTTATGCGTACCTTTAAACTTTCTTTCTAAAGTACTCAGGGAACATTTTACAGGTGAAATTAGGTTTTGTAGCTTACGTGTTTGCGATTTTTGACAAAACGGCACTAACAATTTTTATTAAATTTGAGTATGTTGTAGTACGTAAAAATTGTTGAAAAATATTTTAAGTGCATATTTTACATGCAAAGTTTAAAAAAAAATTATTTATTTTTTGTTCGATATATAAATTTCAATCTTTTTTATTCTTTAAACAGCATCGTTTAATATATAAAAAAGTTTTATTACGTTAATTTCCAAAAAAAAAAATGTTTGTTTTTTTGATAAAATTGTATGATGCCTGGCATAACGAAAACGTATGAAATTGCACTGCGCTCTTCTTCTTCTCACACTAGTAAATTGAGGGGTTGCTTCAGTTTTTCGACTAAAAGTGTGCTTAGGCGCACCCAGATGCATGAAAGACCGGGGTTATTTCGTTAGAGAATTGATTAACAAAGACTCCTGTGGTAGTGGGATCGAGTCCAAATGACTCCAATTTTTGTTCTATTCCATCAAAGTAAAAAAATAGCCCAATTTTTGTGCTTTTTTTAAACATCGCTGGGATAAAAGGTCAACAAGTGAAGAAACAAAATTCTATGGCATTTAAAAGGAAATGAATGTACTTTTCATATGAAAGCAAAAACATAAAGACCGGATCTTGAAATCAGCTTTAAAGTTTGCATTTTTTTATAAAATTTTCACATTTTTGCGCGCACTGAAAAATGGGTCAACTTTGAGAGGCTGTCACGCCCACAATTTTTACCTGATTTCAAAAATCTTTTGGATTCGTAATCTTTCAAGTTTTCTCTATCGAATGCCTTTGTTACTTTTTACGAACGCTTTCGTCAAAAAAATGATTTTTGACACGCTTTTCGGCCTCCTGCCCCAGTGTGCAACGTCTCAAGCATTGCAAGCGCAAGCGCATTGGTTTTGTTCGTGCGTTAAGCCTATTTCTCCGTTAGCTAGCTCTCTTACTCTATCTTTGTGTTGCTTTTTGTTTACATTCTGCATTTTTGCGTCGGTTTGAAACCAAGCATTGTTTTTGTCGTTTTCTGTGATCTTGTTTTGCATTGGCATTTCGATTTGCATTCCCTTTTGAGCTTTTGCACCGACTAGAAAATACCCTATATTAGAATGCCATTAGATTTGGTCTGTTATTTTAACAAGTGTCATGTTACTGATTTCAGGCAAGAGTTTACTGCTTGCTACTTCTGTGACCGGACTTACCAATTAAAGTGTGTTGGTTTAACAACTAAAGTCAAAGTTTATCTTGAGAAAAACATTGGTTTGAGATGGCGTTGTGAAACTTGCCGGGACATTGAGGTGCAAGCTCGCAAATATATAGAGCGAACCAGAGAAAGTTTTAAGGAGCTTTTTCATAAATCAAATGTCGCTTTTCGGATATGGAGAACTTGTTTAGTAATTCGTCATTATTTAATAAGCAACCTAAACGGAAAAAGAGTAGCTCTGCTTCGCGACATGCGCAGACTTCCCTTTCGATCCCGTAATTATGCCTGGATCTGCAGCAATCAAATACAAATTCCATATTTCAATCAACCAATTTACTACCTCAACATGCTAGTACCCACCATAACGCACATGTTTATGAAATATCTGCCTCATGTCCAAAACAAAATACAAGATGCTTATATTTCGGTAGATAAATTTAATTTTAATTACCCCAGGGAAATATCGTCATTTAAAATATCGTGCTCAGAAAGTGTTTTTGCTAATATTTGTCAAACACACTTTTGGCCTGAACATATCTTTGTGGCTGAGTACAATGGAAATGCAAATCGAAAGAGAGATCGGAACCCGATAACAGGTGATGGCTCCTCTTTACCTGTTATATATTTAAACGTAGTCTCAAAAAACTAATTTCCTCTATCTCTGTAGCTTACCAAAATGTACGAGGCCTTAATAGTAAGCTATCTAGCCTATTTCTTTGTCTTGGGTGATTTTGATCTGCCCGATGTTGAATGGATCGCCTCCAATGACTCGGATTTACTTATTAATGATAATTCTGATAGCTTTATTGATGGTCTCTCAGAGCTATTGTTGGTTCAAATCAATCCAGTTCGAAATTCTATTAACAGGACACTCGACCTGCTATTTGTATCTAGGATTGACCCATTGGTTATGCCAGAAGACCCATACCATCCAACTCTTAATACATGCATCCATTTACCATTGCGTTCAGATGTATTATCATCTGATACCGCTGTGCGCAGTCGGTGTTTTAGCAAAACAGATTTTAATAAGCTAAACAATCTGATTCGTGTGATCGTGTATGGATTGGTCTGAACTATACGAATGTTCTGATTCGGAGAATGTCATTAAGCTTTTTAATAGTACCCTAAATTCTTAACTTGATATCTGCGTTCCGCTTGTATCTCCTATCAGTTCTGTTAGACCTCCTTGGTTCTCTAGAGAATAATCAAATTTAAAAAATGTAAAATCCAAGCTATTAAAAAAATATAAAGAGTCGGGAAATCCTTACGATTTCTCTCCAATTTTCTGTTACTTAACTCTCAGTGCTACAACAATTACTTACAACGTTGTAAAGTTGAATTCTTTAGAGATCTTAAACAGCTCTATAAATTTGTAAACTCTAAACGCAAAACTGTATCATTTCCATCATCTCTCACCTTTAATAACGTTGAAGCTAATTCTGACCAATCCATAGCCGATTTGTTTGTCGACTTTTCCAAACTACATACTCTACGAGTAGTCCCCATGTTGGTCACTCTTACCCTTACAGTGTAAACTGTATGTACAGTTCCGCAATCACAGAGAGCTCGCTTCTTTGTGAGCTAAAATTAATTAGGCCAGCACATACACCAGGTCCCGATTGTGTGCCTGGTTCCGTATTAAAGTACTGTGCGGATTCTTTGTGTAGACCGCTACATAAGTTATTTTCTTTGTCAATTGAGTCTTCATCTTTTCCAAATCTACGTAAAGACTCTTATATTATCCCTCTTCACAAAAAGAGTATTAAGTGCGACGTTCAGAATTATAGGGGTATTGGTAAGCTTTCTGCAATTCCGAAGTTGCTTGAGAGAATAATAACTTCTCATCTTCATCGTTTATGTGGTTCTATTATCTCCCCTACTCAGCATGGGCTTATGAGATGTAAATCGACAACCACTAACTTTCTTGAGTTTACTTCTCTTGTGATTAAGTGTTTAAGAAAAAGATGCAAACTGACGTTATTTATACGGATTTAAGTAAAGCTTTCAATTCTGTAAATCAGTCAATAATAATTCCTAAGCTTGATCTTCTCGGGTTTCCGAATAATCTTCTTCTTTGGATATCCAATTATTTAAGTAATAGAACGCAAAGAGTTAGATTCAAAACTTCATTTTCAAAATCCATCAAAGCTACGTCTGGAGTACCGCAAGGTAGTCATCTTGGCCCACTTCTATTTAAGTTATTTATAAACGATCTTCCAACTGTTCTATTTCATTCACGTGCACTCATGTATGCGGATGACGTCAAGCTTTGTTTAACCTATAGTGAATCTTTCTCTGATAGGTTTTTGCAAGCGGACTTAATCGCACTGTTTCTTTGGTGTCTAGCTAATTTTCTAAATTTAAATAGCTCAAAATGTAAAGTAATGACTTTCTACAGATCCTTTCGGCATATTTGTCAGTATTCACTTAATGACATAATGTTGGAATGCTTAAATGATTCCGAAAATGATTCTAAACGCTAAGTAAATGATTTGGGTATAATTCTAGATCATAAACTGAAGCTCGATGAACATATTACATCGTGCCAGGAAAGAATCGGTTCAAAAACAATTCTTAATATTTGCTCTTCGCGGCTTGAGCTGGAACTCAGAAATTCAGATGCCCTCATACTCTAGAAGACTTCTCTTAATCAATCTTCCCTCTCTTACTAATCGTAGAATTATGCTTGGAGTAATGTTCGTCCATAAATTACTACAGGGTCAAGTTAACTCATTTAGTTTGATGGAAATTACTTTCCACATACCTTTTAGATTAACTCGTAGCTTTAATCCTCTGTATCTTCAGCATTGTAACTGGGCTGCTGATTATTATAACAATCTATACCGTACTATTAAAGCCTCTATATAAGTATTTCTAACTAACCTTACTAACTAACTAATCACTAATTTTTATATTGGTCTGATTGGGTTTACCCCAATCCTTGCAACAAATGTTGGACCAATCGTTTTCTTTTTCATTTTAGATACTCCCAGAATATTTATATTCATATTTACATTTACATTGCACAGCAATATTTTAATTTATTTGATAATTTAAATGTATATTTAAGTGTCGGGTACTTATAGCTTGACAATAAATAAAAATAAATAAATAAAGAGGACCGATCGGTCCAATATTAAGTCTAAGTATGAAAAACTTTGTTTTACGAGATATCGTAACCAAACTAGTAGAATATGCATTTAAGTTAAACTTATAGATCCAAACCAAATTTGGTTCTTATCGAACCACTTTATCATATAGCTGTCATAGGACCGATCTGGCGAAGTCCAAGTCTTAGTATGAAAAACTTTTTTTTTTCATAGTAAGTACGGGGTCTCCGACAGAAAAGTATGCTCGACTGTAGCGAGCGAAGCGAACAGGGGGCGGAGCCCCCTAGTTTTCTTTATAGTTAAAGAAAATTTTTTTTTCATATATGAAAAAATTTAACAACTAAATTTATATATTTTACTATCTGCCTGCATTAATGATAAATTTACAATGTCAAAAGCAAAAGCAAATGCAAAAATTTCTGATATCCCACAAAAAAACTCTACATGAGGTAAAAGTCTAGTGACGAAAGTAATTTCGAGCCCCAATATTTCTGATATACAATTTTGTGACGAACAAAATTAAGTTTAATATAAAAATTTTAAATAAAAATATAAATTAATAAAAAAAAACAAAAATTGGCATTCGGCACTGCGAAAAAAGTAATTATTATGTCCGTGGTAGATTACCCTTTTTGAGCAGAGTGCAGAATGCCAATTGTTTATCTTGTATTAATTTATATTAATGTTTGAAATTTTTATATTAAACGTTTGTTCGTCACAAAATTGGATATCAGATATTTTGGGGCTAGAATTTGCTTTCGTCACTAGACTTTTACATCGTATTGATTTTTTGTTGTGGGATATCATATAGATGCCATAGGAACGATCGATACGAACGATCGATTAGCAACCTTTAGTATGAACAACTTTTTTATTTTTTATCAATCAATCGAAAATCAACATTTGCTTGAAACTTGTTTTTTTGTTTATATGCTAATAACTTAGCCGTAGATAGATTTTAATGAATCATAGATTTTAATGAATCATATAAATAAAATAAATAAACTATGGCAGCTATATGATATAGTGGTTCGATTTCAACCAAATCTATCAGATTAGTTAACATAACTCAACAAACAAAAAAATGTTTATACCAAAGGCTGATTCTGAATCGATTCTTCCTATGGCAGCTATTTGATATAGTAATCTGATATAAACCAAATATAGTCATGCTGCTCCACAAGGAAGTCATAAAAATCAAAAAAAAAACATCGATTTAGATAAACAAATGTGTATCGCCGTTTGGCCATGCATTTTTATAAATAATTTTTAATGACGCGTAATTAATGCAGCTTATTCGACTTTTCCTAGAATTTTAACCCGAATAGCCCTGAGCAACTTTTTTTAAAGTTTTTTAATGAGACTTTCAGGACTGATAAATTTAAGGTCGCTGAATTCTAAAAAAACATTATTTTTGTACCATCCTTGTCAGGATAATCGACAGGACCATTTTGCTGTTACCATATGGGGGGCTCCTCCTTGATATATATGACCAAATTTGATTCAATCGGTGCAGTATGTCGAAAATATAACATAGCTGCCATAGGAAAATCGGGGTCAAATTTACCTTTTGTATGGAAAACTCTATTATTTTCTGAGATATCTCAACCAAACTCACACAATATGCATTTAAGTTGGTTTTATACATCCTGACCAAATTTGGTTTAAATCGGTTTACTATATCACATAGCTGTCATAGGAACAATCATATTTTATGAACAAAACAGCACCAAAACGCGAGTAAAATGTATGGAAAAAACCTGTACCCTGTCGGTACTAGCATTACCATATGGTTACAAGAAAAAGAAAAGCGTAAATTTACCGGGAAAAAGCGTTTTTTATTCCGAATATTTTTCATAATTAAAAAGAACATTCTTTTACTTTTCTAGTGCGCATTTTTCGATTAGCTAGCTTCAAGAGATTGTTTTAATCAACTTTTTATTTGTAAGGGACAACAATTTACTCTTAGAATATCTTATTAAACTTAGTCTAATGTTAATATGTTGTCTAAAAATTAATTTAAGCAAATGTCTATTGCGTGTTACCATATGGTAACGCTGGGGCTATTCGGGTTAAACCAAAAAAAAACTAAAAAAAAAATCATAATTTTCTTTATTCGAAAATGTATATCTTTTAGACTACTGGTTAAATCTTAAACTTTATTAATGAATTATAGATATATTCATTAGCTTTCAGAAAAAGTAAGGCTTTTGAAAATTGGTTATGGCATTATCGAGTAGTGATGACAAATGTTGGCGCACCTCTAAAAAAATCGTATGAAAAAAAGGTGAGATTTTTAAAAAATTATAAAAAACTAGTCGGAGACCCCGTACTTACTATCCGAGGCAGCCACTTCTAAGAAATAAATAATATTTAAGATAAACTTAAATTCTGGGTGGTCCATTTAAAAATTGGAATTTAATTTTGATAAAAAAAAAAAAACGGGTCGGTTTTTTTCAAAGGTGGAACATTTATTGGAAAGGTTGGTTCATGTCATTTATTTATGAAAAACAATGTCGGTCAAATGACCACCACGGCTGACTTGGCAGTAGCCTATTCGATCAACCCATTTTTTGAGAACATTTTCAATTGTTTCGGCACGTATGTCAGCAATAGCAACACGAATCTCGTTCTTCAACACATCAATTGATTCAGGATTGTTTGCATAACATTTGTCCTTGACCGCTCCCCACAGATAATAGTCTAACGGTGTCAGATCACAGCTTCTTGGCGGCCAATTCACATCTCCATATTTGCTGATTATTCGATTTTCGAAGATAGGGCGCAGTTTGAGTCGAGGACTCACCACTTTGGAAATATGTTTTTAATATTTCCCAACTTTCTTCAAGCGAATAGCGACCCATTTCGAAAATGTCAAAGTTTTTACTAAATACTAGTCACTTTCCGAATGACATTTGACGTTTTTAAAGTCAAATTATGAATATTTCAAATTCCAAACACTAGATAGACCACCCTTTATAAGCCTACATAAATGTAAATCCTAAACAGAGATTAAGTTAATAGTAAATGTTCAACATTCAAAATGTTGTAATAAATAAACTAACCAACACATAATTCATATAGTAACATAATTGAAGCTTAAAATTTAATTAAATAATATATTTGAATCAAAAAATATAACAGACAATTTTTTAAAACATTAAATTTACTTAGAATTTTAACATAACATTTATATAATTGTCAATATAAAATAATTTAAATAAAATGATTAATCATGTATTCAATATTATATGTCAATATAACATTCATAAATAATAAATTAAAAAAATTTTGAAATTAAATAATAAAAAAAGTTGTTCCCGGCGGGAATCGAGCCCACAACAAAACTCCAAAGAATTTTAAATGACATAGGCTTAACATATTGAGCCATTTTGAAAACTTGCACATATCAGTTTAGCCTCCCAAATTGCCATATTACTTCTTTTATTACTCAATTACAGAATTAAAAATTTGTATTTTAGCCTTTAATCATCTTAATAGCACATTTATAAATAAACACTGAATTTTAATTGAAAAAGAATAAAAATTGAATGTCTTTCGCCCACGGCAGGACTCGAACACACGAACATTTTCTGACTTTCCGCCTCTTATCACACTACGCCACAGAAGCTCATGACTGATCGGACACCAATTTGTTATATAATATGTTAACTCAATTTTCATGTTATCAAGATATTCAAGATTTAATTACTTGCCAACACTCCCTTATCAAATCAAACAGTAAAATTTGTTGTTTGAATATCTTCCCTAGAATCTAGAACACTTTTCGCTTCGTCTAACTAAAATCTGGCATCTCCAGCTATTAGATTGTTCTTATAATATGGATATCAAAATTTCTATGTCGATTTTTAGGCGGTAAAGAGGGCGTGGCCATTTTCTAAAACAAACTTTGTCTGCTTGTAATATAGTGGAACCTTCATACCAAGTTTGGTGTCTCTAGCTTTTAAATTGCTCTTATAATATGGATATCAAAATTTCTTAGTTGATTTTTGGGCGGTAAGGGGGGCGTGGCCAAATTTTGAAACAAACTTGATCTGCTTGCAATATAGAGGAACTTACATACCAAGTTACTCTAGCTCTTATAGTCTCTGAGATCTAGGTGTTTATACAGACGTCAGGACAGACGGACATTGTCATATCGACTCGGTTATTGATGCTGATCAAGAATATATATACTTTATAGGGTCTGCCACGCCTCCTTCTGCCTGTTACGCACATATTCTTTAAAACAAACCCAATAGACCCCTGTACTTTTTTTAAGTACGGGGTCTAAAAATCTCACCAAAAGAAAAAAGTTTTTCGTCATATGGGGTCCAAAAGCTATCCAAAATAGTGGGTTTGGTTCTTGTAATTTTTTGGCTGTTGCCTAGTGTTATCAATAAATCGCATATAGTACACGATCATCATCGCACACATTCATCTAGCATGTTTTTCATTTAAGCTGCGACCACGGTTGCCACTTAATTATAATAAAAAAAAAACCGACAAAAAAATGTTTAAAAAGAGCCAACTTCACTAAAAAGATCCAATTTCAATAAAAAAAAGCCAATTTCATGAAAACGACCCAATTCTTATGAAACAACCTAATTAATTGCAAAACGGAATTTTTTTAACACATGCATGTAAAAAATTTCTTTAACAATTTAAATATACTTTGATATGAAACTAATATCAAAATGCACATTTTTTTAAATTAACATTAATATTGAGAATTTCAGTACAATGGTACAATACATTTATATTTAATTAATTAACATTAATATTGAGAATTTCAGTACAATGGTACAATACATTTATATTGTTGGGAGCGAAAAAATTAAGATCTAAATTACATACTTAATAGTTTTCAAGAAACTCTTGATTAAATAAGCCAAAAAAGAGCCAATTCCAATAAAAAAGTTTTGTCGTAACAACGCCAAGTGTGACAGCCGTGGTTGCGACACACAGCGGCCCCTAGTGCAGTGTTGCCAATTTAGCTATTCCCCCGCTAGATTTAGCGGGTTGCAATTTTCAAATAGCAGCTAGCGGGAATTATAGCTATTTTCCAAACAAGGTGGAATCAACCAATATTGAAGAGATTGTTCGCGTTCACCAGGCACCTGAAAATTTTTGTGATACCTATAATACTTCTGGTGAACGGGACTGATACCGTATCATGTTACCATATTTTGTGTACCTGAGAGTGTATTATAAAAAAAGGCTGCCAAAAATTTTTTTTCGAAATACATGAAATGTTTATCGAAAGATTTCTTTGTTATCAAGTCTTAGTACGAACAACTTTTTTGTTTTTTGAGATATCGTAACCAAACTGATAGAATATTCATTTAAGTTAGTCTTATAACAAAAAATTGCTAATTTTCGTGTTTTTTTTTTTTTTATTTTTCTTTAAAATTTTTATATTAAACGTTTTTTGTTCGTCTCGTACGAACTCTCGCCGAGTAAAGCGTGCCTACAAAACCGCGGAACTTTATCTTATAAAGTGCCGTTATCTGCTTTCGACAGCTGCCCTCTGATTGGTCAGGCCAATACGCGTTGGACTTCGACACAATATTACACTCACACACGCGCTGGTTGCGTGTACGTGTGCCTGCACGTGTTCATTTACCGTTGTTTCTACTAATTGTAAACAAACAGTGCTGCACTTTCCGCCGCTGTCGCTGCCCGCCTCATCAGGCATCATGGCTACCTCAGCCTCATTTTCTTATGCTGCTCCCCAGATCCCGCTGCCTCCGCAGTGCCCAAGCCCGAATTGCAGCTCACGCCAGCGAAGCTCTACTTGAGGAGCTCCCAAGTCGGCCATGGCGCCTAAGACGCTAATGCGTCCTGAAACGCGACCGCAGTGGAAGCGACGGAGACCAGCTCGTCCAGCTTGGAGCCGGGCGAAATCAAACGGGCCCCGACCAGAAATCCCCGCCAGCTGACGCCCACCCCTCTGACCACCAGGAGCTCCAATAGATTTGCCGCTCTCATCGACGCCATGGACGCTGACGAAGCAGAGGAGGAGACCCTCGTCGATCCCGACCCCGTCCCCACTGCCCCCGTGAAGACCATAAAGCCACCGCCAATCTTCGTCCCTGATGTCTCCGACATCAAGGGATTCATCACTGACGTCGTTATGGCCATCGAAAACCTCAGGTTCGATTACAAGTCCGGCAGGGATGGAAGTGTCCGAGTCAACGTGGATGATAAGACTAGCTTCACCAAGCTGAAGGAATATCTCAACGCGAATGAGATTCGCTACCAGACATTCCAGGCGAAGGATGAGCGAGCCTACAGGATAGTCGTCAAGGGCCTCCACTACTCCACGGAGATTGACGAAATTAAGGAATCACTCGCCGCACATGGGCACATTGTACGTGGTCGCGAGATTAAGAACGCCATCAGCCGCACCACCAAGAAGCCGATGTCGCTCTTCTTTGTGAGCCTGGAGTCTTCCAGCAGCAACAAAGAAGTGTTCGCAATAAAACGTCTCTGCCGGTGCGTCGTCACCATTGAGCCCCCGCTCAAGAGCAAGGATGTTCTCCAGTGCTACCGCTGCCAGGGTTTCGGACACTCCCAGTATTGCCGGCTCCCACCTAAGTGCGTCAAGTGCGGAGATGACCATCACTCCAACGAGTGCACCAAGTCCAAGGAGCTACCTGCTTGCTGTGTCCTGTGCAAGGGAATCCATCCCGCCTCCTACAAAGGCTGCAAGGTGTACCAAAAGGTCAAGGAGCAACATACACCAAAGCCAAGGTCAATGGCACCGCCCACCAGCAGAGCAGCACCGACAGTCACCCCTGGACTCAGCTACGCTAGTTCACTTCGAGGTGCCCAGCAACCGCAGCAGCAGTTCGACCCTGCTCCCTCCGCCCCAAGCCAAACCAACACCAGACAGACAGCAGCTGTCATTATCAGGAGCGGGATAAAGTATATCGAGCTCCCACCACTTCAGGAGACATGGGTCCAATGTGCCAAGATCAGGGTACTCAGCCCTTCTGGCGACACTACAGTTGCAGCAGTCTACTGCCCACCGCGACACATCGTAGGAGTCGACCTATTTTGCGAACTAATGGATAGCCTAGGCCCGAGGTTCATCGCCGGAGGTGACTATAATGCCAAGCACAACTGGTGGGGATCACGCATCAATAACCCTAAAGGTACAGCCCTCTACAACTGCATCTCTGAGAGAAGACTCGACTGCCACTCATCAGGCGAACCCACATACTGGCCCACTGACGCCACCAAGATCCCCGATGTACTCGACATCGCCGTCTCCAAAGGGATAGAAAGGCACAAGTTCGTCACCAGCAACTCACTTGAACTGTGCTCGGATCACTGCGCTGTCAGGCTCCTGGTCAATATCCCAGCCAGCACCAACTCTGCCAGGGGCAGACTGTTCAGGAGGAACACGAATATCCAGCGATATCAACAATGGCTGCAGCACAATCTGGGCCCTACGGTGGAGATCACAACAGGGGAAGACTTGGATGACGTCATTGAGCACTTCAATGTACAAGTCCACAACGCAGTTTCGCACGCCACTCCGCCAACCGACCCCAACACGACTCCCACAGAGACGTCCACCTTTGGTCACCAGAAGTTGCTGCTCTGGTCACAGAGAAAAGGCGACTACGCCGAGTATGGCACAACTCTCGGAACCCCAGCGACAAAACCGAGTTCAACAGAGCTGCCAAAGAACTCAAGGAGCTTTTGGCAAATCTCCGTAAGCATTCCCTGGAGCAGTACCTGGCTGGCGTGGAACCAGGCGACGCACAACACAGCCTGTGGCGGCTCACAAAATCAATAAAGAGACCTGCGTGCAGAAAGGAGCCAGTAAAGAATGCCAATGGAGACTAATGTCGTTCCGATAAAGAGAGGTCAAAAGCATTCGCTGAACATCTCCACGAGGCTTTCACCCCATTCTCAAGGTGCTCGCAGCAAGAAGACGACGAAACTGCCGAATTTTTAGACCCGTCGAGCAGGACGAGCTAGTCTGCGAGATCAGCAACCTCAAGGCGTCGAAGTCTCCGGGATACGACGGAATTGATGTGCCAGTCGTCAAAGCTCTCCCGCCGAATGGAGTCCAGCTTCTCCTAAACATTGCCAACAAATGCTTCGAGCTAGGACACTTCCCCACCCAGTGGAAGTGCGCCGATATAATCCTGATACGAAAACCTGGGAAACCTGCAGCCAATCTCACCTCATACAGACCGATCAGCTTATTGGCGGTTCTCTCCAAAGTAGTCGAAAGACTACTTTTGCGTAGAGTCCGCCCAGTACTGGACGAGGCCGGTTTGATCCCTGATCACCAGTTTGGCTTCAGGGAAAGTCATGGCACACCGGAGCAATGCCATCGTATTGTCGGCAAAATAGTTGAAGCCTTCGAGGAGAAGAAATACTGCTCTGCAGTGTTTCTGGATGTGAAACAGGCCTTCGTCAGGGTTTGGCACACCGGACTGCTCTATAAGCTAAAGAATGCGCTTCCTTCACCATTCTACCTGCTCTTCAAATCCTACCTCGAACGGAGAAGCTTCTTTGTGAAGTGTGGCGACGAGAGCTCTGATATCATGGAGGTCAGAGCTGGAGTTCCCCAAGGAAATGTACTGGGACCAATCCTGTACACCCTATACACAGCCGACATGCCTACACTCTCGGACCCTCGCCTGCTGGTTGCCATCTACCTACGCCGACGACACAGCTTTCATAGCCACCGACCCATCTCCCCAGACCGCCACGGACATCATACAAATCCAGCTAGACAGCATCAACACCTGGCTAAAGCGCTGGAACATAACGGTCAACTCTGAGAAGTCCACACACTCAACATTCACACTCAGAAGAGGAGACTGTCCCCCAGTTCAACTAGACGGCACAACTATCCCGACAAGCAACACAGCCAAGTACCTGGGGCTAATCCTAGACAGGAGACTGACTTGGAGGGCCCATCTAGTCAACATAAGAGCACAGCTTAATGAACGCCTAAAGAAGCACTACTGGATCATCGGTAAAAGGTCAACCCTGAGGCTAAAAGTGAAGCTGCTTATTTACAAAGCTATCATGAAGCCCATGTGGACTTACGGGATATCCATCTGGGGCATCACCAGCCGCATGAACTACTCCACCATCCAGAAGTTCCAGAACAGGCCCTGAGAACGCTGTCTAGCAACCTCCTCACATCTAATGCTGAAATTTATCAAGAGCTCGGGGTCCCATGGGTCCACAGGAGATCGCCCCCTCAGTAAAGCCCATATGGCCCGACTGGACAGGCACACTAACCCACTAGCGATCAATCTGTTCGACAACAGTACAGCCACCCGCCGCCTGAAGAGATATCACCTGCTGGACCTACCTCATCGGACAAGCTGATTCCTCCCAGCGTTGCGGAAAGTCACAACTAATTTAAAAATTTAACCTAATTTAACCGCGAATTTAAAAAACAATAAAAGCTAAACTCTCTGGCAACCCTAGCTATTTCTGAAACGCAAAAAAAACATGCTGGCAACACTGGTTATTTATGCCGCTCAAAAGCTGTCTGCCACATAGGCTTTTTACTGTATCACGTTCTTGCTCCTGTCATATATCAACTCTACGTCATATGTATATCTTTAGCTTCTATAGTTTGGAAACTGCGGGGGTTTTAAATTTAGCGGGATTAAGCGGTTTCCCACTAAACTAGCGGTTTTTCCAAAAGTCGTAGAACAAACATTTCTAGATTTTCGAAAAGTCCCCTTTATTACATCTAAGGTATTTTAGCGCAAATAGACAAACAAACTGACTTTTCATTTCATTTCGAGAAGTCCACTAAAAATTTTAAATTTAATTATCTTTTGAACCAGTTGTGGGATTTGGGTGATCGAGGTATCAATCGACGTACCAAAAGGCCTCACTAGCTGCAATCATTTAAATTTTGCCACTCCCACTTACACCTGAACCAGGCGAGTTAGCAAAAGTTTTAGTGTGCCATTATGTAAGTTAGGACTAAACCTTTCGATCGGTATATAACTCGATCTGATCGGACAGTCATAGCGAATTTCCTTATTAGCTGTATATATTGTTAGTCGCCTTTCGACTTTTCTCCCGATCGGTCCTATCACAGCTATATAAAATAGTGGACCGATTTGAACCAACTTTGGACAGAATATATAAAACCAAGTCATACACTTATTGTATCAGTATGCTTTAGATATTTCATAAAACAAAGTTTTTCATACTAAATCTTGATTTTCGACCGATTGTTCCTATGGGCGCTATATGATATAGTGGTCCGATTCAAAAAAGAAACAAACTTGACCTGCCTGCAACATAGATATGATATGGATATGAAATTTTTTTTTCGATTTGTGGGCGATAAATGGGGCGTGGACGAATTTTGAAACAAACTTGATCTGGTCTGGTGTCTCTATCTCTTATAGTCTCTGAGATCTAGGCGCTCATACGGACGGACAGACAGACGGACATTGCTATATCGACTCGGCTATTGATGCTGATCAAGAATATGTATACTTTATAGGGTCTGCCACGCCGCTTTCTGCCTGTTACGCACATATTCGTTAAGCCAAACTTTTTTAAAGTACGGGGTCTAAAGAGCGAAAATTGGCATTGTGCACTGTGAGCAAAAAGGGGGAGCTTCTTTGTACATAAAAATTACTTTGTGCGCAGTGCCGAATGCCAATTTTCGCTTATATTTTATTAATTTTATTTTTATTTAAAATTTTTAGATTTAACTGAGTTTTGTTCGTCACAAAATTGGATATCAGAAATTTTGGGGCTAGAAATTGCTTTCGTCACTAGACTTTAACCTCGTGTAGAGTCTTTTTTGTGGGATATCAGAAATTTTTGCAATTGCTTTTGCCTTTGACATTGTAATTAATGCAGGAAAATTATAAAATATATTAATTTTCTTGTTGAACGTATTTCATATATTAAAAAAAAAATTTTTTTAATTATAAAGAAAACTAGGGTGCTCCGCCCCCTGCTCTCTTCGATCGCGTTGCTACAGCCGAGCATACTCTACTGTCGGAGACCCCGTACTTACTATGAAAAAAGTTTTTCATACTAAGATTTCGATTTTGCTCGATAATAAGTCTTTCATACTAAGACTTAATATTGGACCGATCGGTCCTATGACAGCTATATGATATAGTGGTCCGATTTGAACCAACTTTGGTCAGGATATATAAAACCATGTTAAACGCATATTGAATCAGTTTGGTTGAGATATCTCATGAAACCAAAAAGTTTTTCGTACTAATACGTGATTTTTGACCGATAGAAAAATATATATATTCAGTTAACAGGTAATATCTGCCAAGCCCCTCAACTGAAATTTATGTCTCATATACCAAAAAACGCAAAATTTTACGATCCACAACATACTCAAATTTAACAAATATCGTTCGAGCCGTTTTGTCATAAATCGGTAAAATGTAAAATGTTACTTGAGTACTTTAGAAAAAAATGTACGCATTAAAGCCCTTTATCACATCTTTCCAATGATATACAGGACATATCTGTAGCTTCAATGGTTTCGAAACTGTTGAGATTTAATTTTAGCGGGATTTAGAGTTTTCCCGCTAAACTGGCGGTTTTTTCAAAATGTCGTAGAACAAACATTTCTAGATTTTCGAAATGTAATAAATCCTCATCATAACATCTAAGCTTTTTCAGCGCTTTGATACAAACAAACAAACAGACAAATAAACAAACGGACTTTTTATTTCATTTTGAGATGACCAATAAAAATTTAAAATTTAGTTATCCTTTGAACCAGTTGTCGGATTTTTGTCATCAAGGTATATATCGACGCGTATTTTTTGATAAGAATTTTCAAAAATTAAAAAATTTTACAAAAAAAGCTTGCGATCATTTAAATTTTTACCCTCCCACTTACAGTATGCCATTTTGTAAGTTAGGACTAAACCTTTCGATCGGTATATAACTCGATCTGATCAGACAGTCGTAGCGAATTTTCCAACTTTGCTGTATATATTGCTAGTCGCCTTTCGCACCCTTCGTGATGCTTTCGTCACTAACGCGAACTTCTGTCCGCAGTGATAGTGAACCGATTTGAGCCAAATTTGGAATGAACATATAAAACATTACCAAATACACAACCTACGAGATTGGATGAATTATCTTAAGAAACAGTAGAAGCTTTCGCACTAAAGGCTGATACTGAACCTCCTATTCCTATCCCTCCTATCCCTCCCATGGCTGCTATATGATATAGTAATCCGATTTAAACCAAATATGGTCATAATGTGTAGGACAACAACAAATTTATATTCTGTGAGATTGATTAAGGTATCTCAAAAAATACAAAGCATTTTCATACTTAAGGTCATGCTGCTCCAAAAGGAATCATAATAATCGAAAAAAAAAGCACCAATACAAATAAAACAAGTGGGAAAGGTTATAGTCGAGATCCCGACTATAGTATACCCGTTACTTAACTTAAATATGTATAAAAGTATTTTTTTAAGAATTTTTTTTTAAGAAAAAAGGATTTTGTTATTATTAATTTTTGTTATTTTATATTGCCTGAATCCAGTTGAGAATTCTTAGGCACAAGAATGACAGAAAAGTTTGCTTGGCATATTGTGTTGCTGTTGTTACTTATTTGTCGATTCAAAAAATTTTAAATTAGCAACTTTTTCAGGTTTATAATTTTGCTAAATGTCAATCCCTTGGTTAGCGACCTCTATATGGTACCGGTGACTTGACACGCTCAACAACATACTACACTTGCATAAATGCAAGGAGTATGCTCAATACGATTCGATAGATGCCAGTTCCATCATCATTGAAGATTCATCGGTACCATTTGGGTTGAGTCGAGTAGCGATTCAAGCCGAATGTCATATTTGCGTCGTCAGAACCAGTTGAGAATTATTTAATGCATTTTGTTAAGTCTAATAATATTAAAACTATTGCATACTCTAAGGAGCTAATTTTGCTTCAAGAGCTTCGGCATGTTAATACTGCTGTTCTACTTGTCCGATCTTGCTGCGATTTTATAGTATAATAGAAATTGCAACTTGCAACTCTAATACCCACAAAACGTATTATCTTAAATACTGTGGGTGTGGTGGTTTTCGCGATTTGCGAGGGCGGAGGGGCGTGATAAAATGTAAGACAAACTTGTCCTGCGTGGTGTGAGAAATCTGCGAGCCAAATTTGGTTATTCTATCTCTTTTAGACTCTGAGATCCTTTTGTTTAAAGAAATTACTTTGAAAACATTAAATCGCCATAACTGCCGTTCTACTTGTCCGATCTTGATGCAATTCAGTGGGATAATAGATAATGTTTATTTTCACAAAAAATGAATTATCATAAAAACTGTGGGTGTGGTGGTTTTTCGCGATTTTCGGGGGCGAAGGGGGGCGTGGCTTAAATTTGAAACAAACTTGATCTGCGTAAGGTATATAGAAATCTGTCTGTCAAATTTGGTTACGTTTTCTCTTATAGTCTCTGAGATCCTTTTGTTCATACGGACGGACGGACGGACAGACGGACAGACACACATGGCTATATCGACTCGGCTATTGATGCTGATCAAGAATATATATACTATATAGTGTCGGAGATGCCTCCTTCTCCCTGTTACATACATTCCAACGAACACAATATACCCTTTTACTTATTTTTTAAGTAACGGGTATAAAAAAAAATGTATATCGCCGTTTCGGTATAGATTTTTATAATTCATATCTTTATTTTTATTTTTTTTATTTATGCACGACTAAAAGCAGTCGGCAAAGAAAAAATTACCAAGTATTATAATTAAGTTAAAGATTACAAATACAAATACAATAAAATATAAATTATGAACTGTAAAGATAAAAAAATTTATAAATGATCCAACATTTGTTGCTAGGATTGGGGAAAACCCAGAAAAGCCCAATCAGATCAATAAAGATTAGTATTGTTAGTAATAATGGAATGAATGTTAGACAAGTATAAAGTAGCATAACAAGTTAATAGTATTAGTAAGGTCAGGGATTTAACGATAGGTATTGGAAAATTGCGGATTTTAGGGAAGGGAGAGGGAGAGAGAGGTCTGCGGAGAAAACGTGAAAGAGGCTATTATAGGTAGTGTATAAAACACGAAACGAATCATGTGAAGCGTAATCAGTTGTGCATGTAGATAAAAATAAAGGCTTGTAATTTCTAGTAGACCGGCGGGGGACCGAAAGGGTGAGGCGGGCCAGAAGGGAACTAGAATCAATCTCGCCAATAATCAATTTGTGAAGAAAAACAACACCAAGAGTTTTCCTACGATTAATTAAAAACGGAAGATTGAGAAGACGAAGCCTATGGGAGTACGGTGGTAAACGAAGGTTGAGATCCCAGTTAAAACCACGTAAGGTGAAAAGCAAAAATTGCTTTTGAACTGATTCAATTCGATTCTGGTTTATTTGATATTGTGGGCTCCAAATGCATGAACAGTATTCCAGGAAGGGACGAACTAAAGAAACGTAAAGGAGTTTAGTGGTGAAAGTATCATTAAAGTCATTAACTATAGTGGAGATGTGCAAATTGAAGCATAATTTGCAATCAAATAAAACTACAAGATCCTTTACAGATTTTATACGTTGCATAGGGGTATTGTCAATCGTATAAGAACCTAAATAGGGCCTCTTACGACTAAATGTCATGAACATACACTTTGAACAATTGAGATACAACTTATTGCCCGAGTTAATGAACAGAGTAAAAAATGAAGGCCCTAAGTGACTACCTTGAGGTATACCAGAAGTAACGTGAACCAAACTCGAAATGGTTGATCTAAGAAGCACTTTTTGGGTCCTACCTTTTAAGTAGGTGGAAACCCAACGTACAAAGGCGGGAGGGAAGCCTATGCAATTAAGTTTGTAAAGTAAGAGGTCATGGTTCACAGAGACAAAGGCTTTACTGAAGTCAGTGTATATGACATCAGTTTGCTTTTTCTCTGAAAATGCATCATTTACCAAGGAGGTAAATTCAAGCAAGTTGGTCGTAGTGGACCGACCCTTAATAAAGCCGTGTTGTGCAGGGGAAATAATCGATTTACAGAGATGCTGCAAAGAAGAAACAAGGATTTTTAGCTGATAGCTTTGCAATGCCTCTGTAGTTCGAAATATCAGACCTACCACCTTTTTTGTGGACGGGAATGATATAAGATTCTTTCCAAACATATGGAAAGATTGAAGATTCAAGGGATAGATTAAAAAGCTTATGCAACGGAGCAGCTTAAGAAGAACAGCATTCCTTAAGAAGACAACTAGGAATGTTGTCTGGCCCAGGAATGAAAGAAGATTTTAAAGAGCTAATAGAAGAGATTATAGTGTTAAAAGAAATAGAGGGAGCAAACATAGTGTTTGATTGAAAAGTAGAATAAGGATAAGATGAGTTGGAAGTGGAGAATAAGTGGATAAAGTGGAAAACTGTCTTTTGCATCGAGTTAGATAATTCTCGTAGCATAGCGAGTTTAAATTGGCGAAGTCCGACTTGGCTACTGTGTACTTAGACCAGTCAAGACTCGATCCAGACTTCTTATATTTTTTAAAATATTTAGATTTAATATTCTTTAAATAAGAAATAGGTGGTGTAAACCAAGGAGGCTTTATAGAACCAGACGGTGGAACATAATTTGGAATGCACACATCTAAGAGTGCATTTAGGGTCTCATAGAAAGACCTAAGGGAAATATCAATGTCAGTAGCTTTCTCTAAAAAGCACCAGTCGGTAGCAAGGATAAGTTCATTAAGCAATGAACAATTTCCCTTGCGAAAACAACGACGAGGTGATTGCTGACATAATAGAGGTGGACTAAAAGGTTTTGAGATTGAGGTAGAAATTTCTATAGTAGGGTGATGTAAGTCTTCAGCGATACTTAATGGTGATACCCTAGAGACGGCAGTATTTGCAAAATCATTAATAAAAACCAGATCAAGAATTCGATCATTATGATTTCTTATCGAATTCATTTGAAACAATGAGAGATTAAGCAAGTTATCGAATAAAGTATCTTGGTTTAAGGGAACAAGGTAATTTGTGCTACTGAAAAATGACCAAGAAATTTTAGGCAAATAAAAATCACCCAGCACAATAAATAAGTCATTGTCTTTGACTTGAAGATTAATTTCTTCAATACAGGTGAAATGTTGCAAGTAAACTGCCGGAGAAGCTTTTGGAGGGATATAAGAGCAGGTGATAAAATTGATCGAGTTGAAAAAGTCACTTTGACAGCAACAATTTCAATATCAGTAGTCACATTAAAAGTAATGCGCTCTGACTGAAGTGGCAATAAGTACACCACCACTTCGAGTCGGTCAATCAATTCTATATAAAAGATAATTATTTGACATAACTTCAGAATCAGATACTGTAGGATTTAACCAAGTTTCTGACAAAGCAATTATATCAGAATCAAGGAATATACTACTCAAATATAGATTCTTGAGCTTAGTAAGTAGCTCCCTAACATTTTGATAATGAATACAGGCTAAATCGGGGCACAGGTCTAGTTTTTTGAAGACGTATTGGCGGGCTCCAGTATGTTGGAGCTGTCGGCTGTAAGAGAAACAGGCAAGGATTCACTACGCCTTTTGGGCTTAAACTCATGAACAATCATATTTGGATCACAAATGACAGTAAATGATTGAGACATTAGCAGAGACTTTGCTAGAAATGTATGCCTCTACATTTTCACAAGTAGTGTCCGAGGATAGCCTAGACACAAATACTTGCTTACGAGGAGCAAAAACATTTAAAATATGGATCTCAAATGTAGGGGCAGCTACGTTATCAGTTTTATTGCTAGGCGCTGCAGTACGAGGAGGTCTACACTTCCGACCAGATCCAGCCCGCACCGAAGACCCGATGACTTGGGCTGATTCAGTTGTCTGAGTGATAGAATCACCTGCAGAAGGTGTAGGACAGTTGAATAGGTTAACAATACCCGGAAAGGCCGATAAAGACAAAGTTGGCGAAGCGTCTTGATTGTGACAAGATGGCAATGGAGTCACGGGAGGCTGAGTAACCGGTATAATAGGGGGAACTGCTAAAAATTCCGAATCAGGTGGTGAGCTAAATTTATATTGGCAAAGCAACTCTAGACTAGCGTTAAAATCACTCGAAAGAAGCTTAGCCATTTTATTAAGTTTTGCGAATTGGTTTCTCACAGAAATCAATTTGTATGTCGATGCATACTGGACAAGACCATTTCACTGCACCCCATTCCTTTTTAGAAACGGCAATGATCTTATCACATTGTCGACCTGTAAGACCAGCACACTTTGCATGCATGATATTCTCACACAACCAACAATAAATAAATCTTGGTTGCTCAGAATCATCAGCACACTTGATAGTGCAGTTTTTCTTGCAGCACGACATATTTCCAACAGGTGTTAAACAGATAAATAAATAGGCAGAAAAGGCAGAATTGCTCCCGTAAATAGAGCGGCAGGCACTCAAATGATGCTCTAAACAAGAGAGCAGAACACAAAAACAATTTGCTTGTGAGAGCGCGCTGCTAAACAAAAACAAAATGCAACAGCGAGCACACACACAAACAAATGTTTTAAGATGTGCGAACGGCCGAAACTAAGATAAAGAGATGTGCACACAAACAAAAGCAATCGCTAAGCTTACATTAACAATAATCTTATGTGAGCGAGGTGTAAAGCAAAAGCCGAAATACTCAAACAAACACACGCACAAGAATGTAATTATTTAAGGGAAACTGCAAAACTAAGTTTAGCAAAAATAGAATGCTATATATTAGGACCACAATGCACAAATGATTACAACTTACACAGCAAGTCGATAGCTCGTCACTTATGCACAATTTTAGATCAACAAATATAAAAACGGTGTGTTATAATTCAAAGAAACAGATTAAAATTTAGGAACCAAATAAAACACGTCTGATTCGCTCAAACAAAGAACTCTCTCTCGCGAAGCGTAATTAATGCAGCTATGTAAATAAAATAGAATCGAAAATTTAATTAATTATTTTCGAGATTTCCTTGATAGATATATTCATTGCCCTTTAGAAAAATAAAGCTTTTGAAAATCGGTCTTGGCATTCACAAGTAATGATGACAAAAGTGGGCGCACCTCTAAAAAAAGTAAGAAAAAAAAGTATTTTTAATAATTCAAAAAAAAAAAACTCTGCCGAAGAAAAAAAAAATATTTTTATATTTGCCTAGTGTCATCTGTTGCAGATTTTCATCGATTACTTGCCAGCAAATAAAATGTGCTGCTTCTATGTTAGTTCTGTTTGAACTGGACCATGTATTACCCAACCTAACTTGGTTTTGGATAACATCGGGCGGTGTTCATATCCGTTAATAACAGCACGTGTTGTAATCAGATTGGCATGTCGTTGTCCAATCAATAGCATTGGTTTCTCATCCTGTAACTTCTTGATGTTTACCAATATTTTTGGTACAAGCTCCGTCAGCGTATTGTAGTCATATTGTTGAGATGGCAAGCTTAAATCGCTTATAAGCCAAACATCGTTGAGTTCATGTATTACGCCGTTTTTTCCACTAAGATATGTATCTAATGATTCCTTATCTGCTTCAAATCTGTAGATTCCTTTTGTCCAAATAAAGCAGAAGGGTTTTACTTTTAATCGTATGCCTACTTCTTATGCCAAACTCATATCCATGATTGTAGATGTGCTATCTTCTTCTAAGAATGCGACGATTTCTTTAGACCCTTTTTCGCCGTGTAGTATGATTGCTACCATTTTTAGAAAAGATTTGTTTTTGGTTTCTGAGACGCATCCGCTGTAGCTCAAAGGTGGTGCGACGCTTGGCTGTGTGAGACGTTTGTGTAGCAGAGAGTTATGAAATTTCTCGCAGTTGTCAATTTTGCACGTCTGTCTTTCGTTGCATTGACCCTTTTGAAATTTGAAGCAACAGTAGCATGCTTTGGGGCGATTGGTAATTCCCATATTTTCTTGACATCCGCTTTTAAGAACATATTGCATTTACTCAGAGAATGCTTCTCCTCACTGCAAATCGAACAAGTTGTTTTGAGTTTAGGCTTTGGTTGATGTGCCGCCTCATCCTCTTGGTTATGTAGCTGATGTACCCTTGGCTGCTCTGTAGCTGATGACTGCTGGTTGATTGTCATTGCCTTCTTGAAAAATGAGACATCTTAAATTAAATCTGCTTGGTTTTGAGACGATTCCGCCAATTTCTCAAAGGCTCAATAAGATGCATTCAGATTTTCAGCTCTTAAGAATGCACCCCATTCTAGAAGAAAATCTTCGGACAATTTGCCGATCATCGTAGCTTATAGCCTCTGTGTATCGATTAACATGTTGTCAGTGTATTCCAAAACAGAGCTTATATTTTCTGGTCCACCATAAGTCTTTTTTAAAAACGATATTATTTTATAAGGCTCCCTTGCGGAAATCAAATGCATCCGTCGCAGCTCCTTTGAGCGCTTTTAAAAGACGTCGAACGTTTTCCTCTTTGAAAATCCGCACTATGCACTTGTTGCCTTGAACTCACTGGAAAAATGTCTCCTGATGTACCATCAAACTCCAAATGTTTGCCGTGAAAACTTGCATCCTGGCCATGTTCATTGTTGGATTACTTGAATAGTTGATTCCTTAGGCATTGTTTTCAGGATTTTCCTGTCTTTGGTTGCGTACCCACTCTAGAGTTCGATTGGTTTCATCCCGTTCAGAGCTAGCTTGTTACGACTGTCCGATCACTAACAAAATGGCTTACTACAACTTTTGCTAACTCACCTGGTTCATGAAATAAGCGGGTGTAAGTAGGTGATTTTGGTCAAATTTTTAATTTTTAAAAAATTCTTAACAAAAATACCCGTCGATTGACACCTCGATGACGAAAGCATACTTCAGCCCCAAAATTTCTGATATCCAATTTTTTTACGAGCAAAATAAAGTAACAAGCAGAAAAGGGCGTGGCAGACCCCCCAAAGTATATATATTCTTAATCAGGATCAACAGCCGAGTCCATTGAGCCATGTTTTTTTTTGTTTTTTTAATATCTTAATCATTTAACTTGGTTTTGTCCACCCTGGCCGAGTTCGTTCAAATCGGGCGACTTTATCATATAGCTTATCATCAACTTTTATAAAATGGTACCTGGGCTCAGGGTATCCTACTGTCGAGCGTGCTCTACTGTAGCCGCACCCCACCGCGAGCGATGCGATCCGGGGGTAGGCGATCGAAGCGAGCAGAAGGCGGAGCCTCCTTGTTTTTTATTAATTTATATTTTTATATTAAACTTTATTAAATTCGTCACAAATATGCTTTCGTCACTAGATTTTTACCTCGTGTAGAGGTTATTAGACCCAGTACATAAAAAAAAATACCCTATAAAGTATATATATTCTTGATCAGCATTAATAGCCGAGTCGATATAGCAATGTCCGTCTGTCCTGACGTCTGTACGAACACCTAGATCTCAGAGACTATAAGAGCTAGAGACACCAAACTTGGTATGTAGGTTCCTCTATATTGCAAGCAGATCAAATTTGCTTCAGAATTTGGCCATGCCCCCCCTAACCGCCTAAAAATCGACATAAAAAATTTCATATCTAAATTATAAAAGCAATTTAAAAGCTAGTGACACCAAACTTGGTATGTTGATTCCTCTATATTGCAGGCAGATCAAGCTTGTTTTTTTTTTAGATCGGACCACTATATCGCTCGCGATTTGAAACGTGAAAAAGGGAAGTACCTCTTATATTTTCCTTGAATAAACTTCTTTTACGCAAATTTAAACTACTGTTCTATTTCAATAATTCGGACACTTGTTAATAAGGACAACCTGTTATCTCGAACACTTAACTTTTATCTATAAAATATTCTGTAACCCGGGCACCACAAAAATAAAATGATTCTGAAATCCGATCATATTAACGTGTTTATATGTAATAATAGAATAATAGTTAAAAAATTGCAAGTAAAAACATTTTAACTGTAGTTTCTGTCATTTAAGAACAAAGGGTCGTTATTTCAACGTTGTGTTTATTCGGCAGGTTATTTAATCAGTAATCCCTTCTTTACTTCTGATGGATCAGTAATCAGTACCTGCTAAATGATACCTTCTTATACAAAGTACGAAGCAATTATTATCAGTTATCAGTTATTTAAGAAAAATTTAAAAATTTTTGTTGTTGAAAATTTCGTGACAAATTTTATAAGTAGAAGCTAATTTTATGGTATAACATTCTTAGAAGGAGAAACGAAAAATTATGTTCACGCTGCCAGCTGCCCCAGTAATTGGACTTTGGGAAAATCACCAGATTTGGCAGGAAAAAGCCAGATTTTGAGGGAAAATTCTAGATTGGCAGAAAAGTTCGAGTCTGGGCGTGCAAAAGCGAATCTGTAATTTTGGTTAAGATAACTTAAAAAACGAAAAAGTTTTTCATACTAAAGCTTAATGTGAACCCGATTGTTCCTACGGCAGCTGTATTAAATAGTATCCCGATTTCGACCAAATTGTAAAAAAACGTTAAATTTAAAAAAATATTAATAAAAATAAATAAAAAAAATAAAAATAAAATCTTGCCTCTACTAGGACTCGAACCGCGGTCCTCTTGGGCTCAAGTCTACGCACCATCCTCTGCGCCACCTAGGTACTTTACTCGCTGGCTGACCAAACGCGTCTCTGTTTAAATCAAAATAAATGCGAACTTTGACCTTGATTTTGACGCTCTTGCACGTGAATATTTCCAAAAACACCGTCTTATCACCCGATGAAATTGTCAAAACTTTGATGTGTCCAAATTTCAAACATGTAACTTCAGCGGTTTGGCCTGTACAATGCTAAATCAGTGAATGAGGTCAAACAATTTTATATATATACATGCATTTAAGTTAGTCTTATACATCCTTACCGAAGTTGGTTTAAATCGGACAACTATATCAACTAGCTGAGATATCATAACACAAAAAAGAAACCTCTACACGATGTAAAAGTCTAGTGACGACAGCATACCCCAGCTCCAAAATTTCAGATATCCAATTTTGTGACGAAATAAATAAAGTTTAATATAAAAATTTTAAATATTAATATAAATTAATAAAAAAAATCAATCACGAAAATTGGCATTCTGCACTGTGCGCAAAAAGGGTGAGCTACCACGAACATAACAATTAATTTTTGCGCAGTGCCGAATGTCAATATTCGTGTTTTTTAATACCCAATTGAAAATGGGCAAAAAAGGGTATAATGTGTTTGGCAGAGTGTATGTAACAGGCAGAAGGGGCGTGGCAGAGTATACATATTCTTGATCAGGATCACCAGCCGAGTCGATTGAGCCATGTCCGTCTGTTAGTACGTCTGTCTGAAAGCGTCGATTTAGAAACCATAAGAGTTAGAGTCTTCAAACTTGGTATGTAGGCTCCTGTATCCAATATATCATATAACTACAATAGGAACGATACATCGAAAATAAAGTTTAAGTATGAAAAAGTTTTTTGTTTGGTGTTCTATAAGTTTGGGTACGATATCTTATAAAACAACTAAGTTTTTAATACTAAGACTTGAATTTCTCCCGATCGGTCCTATGACAGCTATATGATATAGTGGACCGATTTAAACGAATTTCGGGCAGGATGTACAAATCTAATTTAAATGCATATTTAATTGGGTTAAGATATCTCAAAAATTAAAAAACTTTTTCATACTAAGACTTAATTTTTGATTGAGTGTCTCTATTGCAGCTATATAATATAGAGGACCGATTCTAACCAAACTTGGTCAGGATGTATAATACCAGCCCAGATGCATATTATATCAGTTTGGTTAAGATATCTCAACAAACAAAAAACTTTTTCATACTAAAACATCATTTACGATGTATCGTTTCTATGGCAGCTATATTATATAGTGGTCCGATCCAAAAATAAAAACAAAACTTGATCTGCCTATGTTATCCAAGAACCTACATACCAAGTTTGAAGTCTCTAGCTCTTATGGTCTCTGAAATCGACGCTTTCAGACAGACGGACAGACAGATGGACATGGCTCAATCGACTCGGCTGTTGATCCCGATCAAGAATATATATACTTTGGGGAGTCTGCCACGCCCACTTCTGCCTGTAACATACAGTCTGCCAAACACGTTATACCCTTTTTTGCCCATTTTCAATGCCTCCAAATAGAGGAGGGCTTTAGAGATCAAAGTTAACTCCGGGGCTAAACTAATTTTAGACCCCTTACTTAAAAAAAGCACAGGGTCTATTGCGTTTGTTTTAACGAAAATGTGCGTAACAGGCAGAAGGAGACGTGGCAGACCCTATGAAGTATATATATTCTTTATCAGCATTAATAGCCGAGTCGATATAGCAATGTTCGTCTGTCCATACGTCTGTATGAACACCTAGATCTCAGAGACTATAAGAGACAAGTGACGAAAACAATTTCTAGCCCCAAAATTACTGATACCCAATTTTGTGACGAACAAAAATTCAGTTTAATCTAAAAATTTTAAATAAAAATATAAATTAATAAAAAAAAAAGCGAAAATTGGCATTGTGCACTGTGAGTAAAAAGGGTGATCTTCTTTGTACATAAAAATAACTTTTTGCGCAGTGCCGAATGCCAATTTTCGTTTTTTTATATTAATTTATATTTTTATTTAAAATTTTTAGATTAAACTGAATTTTGTTCGTCACAAAATTGGATATCAGAAATTTTGGGTCTAGAAATTGCTTTCGTCACTAGACTTTTACCTCGTTTAGAGGTTTTTTTTGTGGGATATCAGAAATTTTTGCAATTGCTTTTGCTTTTGACATTGTAACTTTATCATTAATGCAGGCAAATAGTAAAATATAAAAATTTAGTTGTTAAACGTATTTTATATTTAAAAAATTTTTTTTTTTTTAATTATAAAGAAAAACTAGGGGGCCACGCCCCCTGCTTGCTTTGCTCGCGTTGCTACAGTCGAGCATACTATACTGTCGGAGACCTCGTACTTACTATGAAAAAAAGTTTTTCATACTAAGACTTGGATTTCACCCGATCGGTCCTATGACAGCTATATGATATAGTGGTTCCGATTAGAACCAACTTTGTTCAGGATATATAAGTCTTAAATAAATGCATATTCTATTAGTTTGGTTACGATATCTAGTAAAACAAAAAAGTTTTTCATACTAAGACTTAATATTGGACCGATCGGTCCTAAGACAGCTATATGATATAGTGGTCCGATTTGAACCAACTTTGGTCAGAATAAATAAAACCAAGTTAAATGCATATTGTATCATTTTGGTTGAGATATCTCATAAAACCTCGTACTCTCGTACTAAAACGTGATTTTCGACCGATAGAAAAATGTATTTATTCACTTAACAGGTAATATCTTCCGAACCCCTCAACCAAAATTTATGTTTCATATACCAAATATATATACCATATACCAAACGCGAAATTGTACGTATTACAACATATTAAAATTTAACAAAAATCGTTAGAGCCGTTTTGTCAGAAATCGCCAAAATGTAAGCTAAAAAACTTTATTTCACCTGTAAAATGTTACCTGGAACTTTAGAAAAAAAGTTTAAAGGTACGCCTAAAAGCCCCCAAACACACCTTTCTAATAATATATAGAACATATCTGTAGCTTCTATGGTTTGGAAACTGTTGAGGTTTCAATTTTGGCGGGATTTAGCGTTTTCCCGCTAAACTAGCGGGAAATTGAAAAAGTCGTAGAACAAACATTTCTAGATTTTTGAAAAGGAATCAATCCCCATCATTACATTTAAGCTTCTTTAGCGCTTTGATGCAAACAGACAAACAAACTGACTTTTCATTTCCTTTTGAGAAGTCCACTAAAATTTTCAAATTTATTTATCTTTTGAACCAGTTATCGGATTTGGGTGATTGAGGTATCAATCGACGCGTTTTAGAATTAATTTAAAACAATTTTACCAAATGGCCCCAACAGCCCCATTATCTGCAATCATTTAAATTTTTCCCCTCCCACTTACACCCCCATATCTCATGACCCAGGTTGGTTAGAAAAAGTTGTAGTATGCCATTTTGTAAGTTAGAACTAAACCTGTCGATCGGTATATAGCTCGATCCGATAGGACAGTCGTAGCAAATTTTCCAACTTAGCTGTATATATAGTTAGTCGCCTTTCGCACCCTTCGTGCTGCTTTCGTCACTAACGCGAACTGCCGTCCGCAGTGATGATAAAGTATGCATTTAAGTTAACTAAATGTTTTTTAACTTTATTAGTTTTTTCATAGTGAGTACGGGGTCTCCGACAGTCGAGTATGCTCGACTGTAGCACCGGCCGACTTGTTTGTATTGCATTGGCAACACTGCTTTCGCTCGCCGACAGCTAAATATTGAGCACTTTCGCGTCGCTAGTGTCAAATCTTATGTCCATACTCAGCTTTAATCGGTAATATATTGCCGAAACGAATTTTTTAGAGTTAAATGTGATATACCAAAAAACGCTGAATTTTATTGACTAAAACCTATTGAAATTTGATAAAGATGTCATGTGTCAATTTTTCAAAAATCGCTAAAATGTAAGCTATAATACCTTATTACACCTGTAAAATGTTACCTTTCCAATAATATATAGCACATATCTGTTGCTTCTATGATTTGGAAACTATTGAGGCTTAAATTTTAGCGGGATTTAGCGTTTTCCCGCTAATTTAGCTGTTTTTTTTTCAAAAAGTCGTTAAACAAACTTTTCTAGTTTTTTATTACATCTAAGGTATTTAAGCAAACAGACAAACAAACTGGCTTTTCATCTCATTTTGAGAAGTCCACTAAAAATTTCACATTTAATTATCTTTTGAACTGGTTGTCGGATTTGGGGTATCGAGATATCAAAAAATTTTACCAAAAGGCCCCAACGGCCCCATTAGCTGTGATCCTTTAAATTTTGACCCTCCCACTTACACCTCCGTATCTCATGAACCAGGTGAGTAAGAAGAAGTTTTAGTACGCCATTTTGTATGTTAGGACTAAACCTTTCTATGGGTTTATAACTGATCTGATCGGACAGTCATAGCAAATTTTCCAACTTAGATGTATATATTGCTAGTCGCCTATCTCACCCATCGTGCTGCTTTCGTCACTAGCGCGAACTTCCGTCCGCAGTGACCAAACTTAAAGAATATTAATTGAGTCTTATACATCCTTAACGAAGTTGGTTCAAATCGGACCACTATATCATATGCAAGGCCGTCAAGTGAGCACCACATTTCTGAATATTAAGCAGTTTTGGCTTTTTAATTAGAAAATATATAATTAGAAAAAGTATAAATACACTTGATACTCAGTTGTCCAGTGCGCACGTGTAGAAACTGTCGTAGAACATTTCAGTAGCTACATTTCAATAGCTCATATCAATTATGTGGCAGTCCCCTGTTTACATTTCTAATTTTTCTCAAAAGAATTACTTCTTTCCCACCTACATATGTCCCTATCCCTCAATGGCAAATGTTTACACTTGCATTTTGTTTAAGCAAGTTGCGATTTTTTCGCACTTGTAACTCAAAGAGCAAATCAGATATACAGATATACTCGTACATAAATATGTACACTTGCATACATGTGTATATATCTGTGTACATATACATATGAACGCACACTGCTCTGTTGTGAGTATATGAAGAATACGATTCGACTGTAATCGGACAACAACAACATCTGCCCAAACAAAGTGATTTTTTTATTTATATTTATTTCTTGTTGCATGCTGTGGCATGTTGCGAAAATTTGCAAAGCAAATACACAAAGCCAGAGCTTACAGAAAAGGGGGGACAGATGCAAGAGAAAAATGGTGGGAGCTGCTGCCGTTAATAATGCTAAGAATGATGGTGAGGGGGGCCAAATACGGTGGGGACAATAATAACCCAATCTATGACCGCTATTGCCTATGAGTTGCCTTTTGCCTTTTTTCATTGCATACTTTTGTGCGTGTAAAAAATAATATGCACCTTTTTTACCAATAGTTACATACGCACACATGCAAGTGGCAACAACAAAAGCGGTTTAAGCGTGTTGTATTTATATATATAAACTATGTATTGTGTACTTATGTACTGGACCCCCCACCCCCACCAGAACTCCCGCCGCACTCTTGTATTGTAGTTGTTGGTTATGTAAATGAAATTCTATGTACGCAATATCCACCAACAATTTTACCAGCAGAACAACAACAATGGAAAATGTAACGCGCTTTTGTTGTACATTAAAATTGCCGCCTGTCTTACTCTCAGCATGGGTGTGTGTGTGTGTGTGTGTAAATTGGTGTGTGTATATGTCACGTAGGCTAGAGTTAAGTATATAATTAACGGCATTTCACATATGTACAATGAGAGCGGGCAAACGTATCGCGTATATAAGCCACACTTCTACCTCTCAGCTGCCTATACCCCCTCGCCAGGCCCCTCCCTTACACTTTGCCATCTCTGCACCGCTGATTATATGCAATACATAAAGTAAATGTCAAAAGCGACCAAATCACACACACACACATACAAATGCACCACGATGTTGTTGTTGTTTTTGCTGATTGAGTTTGAGTTGATGATGAGCTGAGTTCAACTGGCGACCCCAATGAAAACCTGTCTCCAACCCAACCTCGAACCTCGAATCTCGAGCCTCAGCGCCTGTTGTTGAGCCTACCCCAATATGAATATTAGCAGAGACAACTTCCACAGTGTGTGTGGGTTTGTGTGTGTGTGAGTATATGGGTGTGTGCATGTGTTTTTGTTCTTGTAGTTGTCATTGCTCTCAGGAGCACACCCGCTGACCGCTTCTTTTGTATCTTGGGTGTGTGCTCTTGGGCACAGTCTCTGTCACATCGTCCACATTGAACTGAATCCACTCCTCTCCTTGTCCATCCCACTGCTCTAACTCGCACCACCGACCAAGATTCTGGACTGCACAATAATTTCAAACTACGAGTACACATTTGACTAAATCTTGGCGTGGGACTTACACACTCGATTGTCCTCCATGGGGGTCAACGTTGTGGTTGTTGTTGTTCTTGATATTGTCAGTCGTTGTCTTTGCAGTCGTTTCTTATGGCAAAATTGATGTTCACTCTTAATTTATGAATTGGACATCACAGTAAGGTAATGTGTTCTGAGTTAAGCACGCTTAAGAAATTTAATAAATGTAGAACGTATCATTCTCGTATAACCAAGCATGTAATTCCTTTAAAAATGTATAACCTAGAGGTTTTAAATAAAAACTAGTCGGCCGGTGCTACAGTCGAGCATACTCGACTGTGGGAGACCCCGTACATACTAAGGCAAAAACTAATAATGGAAAAAATTAAACAATATTTAGTTAACTTAAATGCATATTCTATCATATTGGTTACAATGTCTCATAAAACATAAAGGATTTTCATACTAAGACTTGATTTTCGCCCGATCGGTCCTATGACAGCTATATGATATAGTGCTCCGATTTCAACCAACTTTGGACAGGATATATAAAACCAAGTCATATGCTTATTGTATCAGTTTGCTTTAGATATCTCATAAAACAAAAAAATTTTTCATACTTAAACTTGATTTTCGACCGATTGTTCCTATGGGCGCTATATGATATAGTGGTCTGATTCAAAAAAGAAACAAACTTGACCTGCCTGCAAGATAGAGGAATCTACATACCAAATTTGGTGTCACTAGCTTTTAAATTGTTCTTATAATTTGGATATGAAATTTTTTTTTCGATTTGTGGGCGATAAAGGGGGCGTGGCCGAATTTTCAAACAAACTTGATCTGCTTGCAATATAGAGGAACCTGCATACCAAGTTTGGTGTCTCTATCTCTTATAGTCTCTGAGATCTAGGCGCTCATACAGACGGCCAGACAGACGGACATTGCTATATCGACTCGACTGTTGATGCTGATAAAGAATATATACACTTTATAGGGTCTGCCACGCCTCCTTCTGCCTGTTACGCACATTTTCGTTAAAACAAACCCAGTAGAACCCTGTACTTTTTTTAAGTACGGGGTCTAAATATGTATTGATTTCCGGATGACTTCGGCTTGTTTTAAACCAATCGCTATCTGTTGTTAAAGAAAAACTTTGTTGTAAACAAACTTAATTGAATTAATCAAAATTCTTAGAACGATGCCATTCTTTTTTGAGAATCCGGTGTTCCGGTGTGTTCCAGAAATGTAAAACAACTGAAAACCAATCAAAATCGTATGAGATTTTGGTTGGTTTTCGGTTGCTGGAACACCGCTGAATACATTCTAAAAATCACTTTGAGTTGCGGGCTGAAAATATGCAATCGTTATATTTATTATTAAAGTGGGGAAACCTGCACTGCAACGCCCTGGATTTATTGTGCCCCCTTCTGAGCCTATGGCTCGTTCGGCAATCCTATTTCTCGCACGAAGTCGAAAATTTTAGCTGGATTGAGATCTGCAATGTCCTCTAACGGTAGCACAGTGGTCGATTTGGCCGATTAAACGTAGCGAAATAAAATTTTTCGTTCTTTGAAATCTACAAATTTGATTTTCCGCCGATACCAAAATGTCCAATTAGCATAAAAATGTTATTTTTATATTTTTGATCGATATTTTTGATCAGTTGTGAACTTTCAAAGTCAACATAAATAAACACAGCTGTGACAAAAAGCATTTCTTTATAGCTGCACACATTGTCGTGAAAAAATGGTTGAATTTCATTATACGCAACTTGTTTTTAGTTTTCATAAAGATATGTAATTAAAGAAAACAAGCGGGAAGGGCTAAAGTCGAAATCCCGACCATAGGAAACCCGTTACTTATTTCAATATATATAAAAGTACTTTTAAGAAATTACTTGTATTTCTTTGAAAACTTTAATTCAACATAACTGCCATTCTACTTGTCCGATCTTGCTGCGATTCAATGAAATAATAGATAATAATAGATAACGTTAATGACCACAAAAAACGTACTATCTTAAAAACTGTGGGTGGGGGGGCGTGGTTTAAATTTTAAACAAATTTGATCTTCGTGGGGTACACAGAAATCTGTGTGCCAAATTTGGTTACTCTATATCTTTAAGTCTCTGAGTTCCTTTTGTTTATTCAGACGAACAGACAGTTTTTCGCGATTTGCGGACGCCATTGGAGTCTGTGGGTGAAAGTTTGGTATCTCTATCTCTTATAGTCTCTGAGATCTAGGCGCTCACACAGACAGAAAGACGGACAGGCGAACGGACGGACATGGCTATATCGACTCGGCTGTCGATGCTGATCAAGAATATATATACTTTATAGGGTCGGAGGTGCCTCCTTCTCCCTGTTACATTCATTCCAATGAACACAATATACCCTTTTACCTATTTTTAAGTAGCGGGTATAAAAATTGTTTTGTGACCTGTGCATATGTTTTATGTTGTTCATTTGTGTCTTAAAATAGCAACCTTTGTAACAAGCTTTTTGTGAGTAAGTCTTAACTTTGGTGGAGTAAAACTTAGTAAGACTATCGCAGACTACAGCAATATTGAGTTTATCTGAAAGTATGGATCGTCTTCTGCGTAAATTAAACAACATTAGCTGCAGCAGTCTGCAGCTCTTAAAACTGTAACCATGTTTAGGTGAAAAACCCTGAAACTTAGGTAAAAATCGTCAATTAAAGTTTTCTAATAAGCCGAATAGCTCGGATTCAAATTTGAGCACAGACTCTGAGTAAATTTTATTATATATAAAACTTGTTAAATTTTCAACAATTAAACAAAGAAAAATTTGTTCATCTTAAATCAAAAACTTTTTTTATTTTTAAAAATAAAAAAAAAATTTAAAAAATAATAATTTGGTCTTTATGGGCCCAGTGCGACTACTGTAGTCGCCTCTCCTCTTTACGTAGGTACTTCCGGATTGTGTGTCTTCCTATTTCGTTGCCTGCTATATTCCTGTGACCTGGGATCAATCTTAGGGTTAGCCTATTGAGCGATCCCAGTTGGTGCACTACTATAGACGTTACTTTCGCCTTGTCTAATGCATTTAGGGCAGCTTGACTATCGGATAGAATAGCTAGTCTCTATTCCGATAGTAATGTTTGAGGTTAGGGTCGACACACCTCCCTATTGCACATACTTCAACTTGAAAGATGCTGATGTATGCTCCTAGAGATTCATGGTATGATATCCGAGGGCCCACAACACCAAGGCCTGTGCCCTGGTCTGTAAGAGATCCGTCGGTGTACTATGGTGTGTTCTCTCAGGGGGTGGACCTCACCGAGTGTTGTCCATTTCTTCTTATTGCTTAGGTTTACTTCAAATTTTTCTCGAAAACATGTTCGGCTGTCATTTCGTCCCTTGGTTGTACTAGTATTGGGATATCATTTGATAGCAATTCTGCCTCTCTGTAAGGATGCTATCCTTAACAGGGTTGCTTTTTGTTGCAGTTTTGTGAATACATGGAGTGGCGTGAGCTCCATTAGTAATTCTATGGCCGTTTTCGGACAGCTTTCTTACTTGTTTCTATTGTGCTACTTGATAGTCTTATTTGCCTTATCTTTGCAACTTGTATCTTTTGGTAAAGGGATCGATGACTGTTTTGGCGGGGTTAAGATTGAGGCCCACCTCTCCACACCAATCACTCGTTATCCATAGACCTAACTGAACAATATCGCAAAGTGTTTCTTCAAATTTGCCTCGCGCTATGATGACAATGTCGTCAGCGTAGCCTTGACATTGATTTCCATTGCTGGGAAGTCTCCTAAGTAGTTCATCTACTAGCAGGCTCCAAAGTAGTGGACACAAAACACCAGCTTGACGACATCCTTTTGTGGTTGTGACTGTAACAGTACTGTCTTGAAGTGTTGCCATGGCTTGTTTAGATGCAAGCAGTGAGGAAATCCAACTGATTGTGGTTGTGTCCAGGCCCCTCCTGGTCAGGGCTGCCTGGAAAGCGTCATGAGACGTGTTGTCGAAGGCACCTTCTTTGTCCAGGAAGGCGCATACTGCCACCTCCATTGTTGTCAATTGCCAACTGCTGTGCTTAAAGAGCGGTGTAGTTGATATAGTGCCGTATCTGTAGATCGACCTGCTCTGTATGCGTGCTGCGTTGATTGCAGTGGAGTTTGCATCAGAAGAGTGTTTATTATCTTATAGTCCACCAGCTTTTCCAACGTTTTCAACAAAAACGATGTTAAACTGATGGGTCTGAACGACTTGATGAAGACCACCCTCGCTCTACGCCATGCACGAGTGCGAGGCTGTTAATCATGATCATCTTCAGGAAGGGGAGGAATATGTCCTGCCCCAGTTGGAGGAAGGACTGTGATATCATGTCCAGGCCCGGCGATTTATAGGCTTGGAAGGCTCCAAGTGCCCATTGTAATCGATCCGGTGTAATTGTCAACTTGGCAATATGCCATTCGGCAAACGTTGGCTTGACCATGTTCCTTATTTCGACTGTATCTTTTTGTACCGGGATATTTCCTGGGAAGTGGGTCTCAAATAGAAGCTCTAGCTTCGCTATGCTACTGCTAGTGAGGGTGCCACACATTCGTTTCAAAGCTAAGTTTGCTTCCGGTGTACGTTTTGAAAGTGCCCTGTGAAATCGTGCGGCTTCAGTTATACTATACATTCTACACATTCGCAGAAATCGTGTTGTAGAAGGTAAGGCCTTCTCGGTATGAGTCCCATATTCCTCTCTTCGCTCTGTTGAAGAGGCGGCGGGTGGTGAGTCGTAACCTTTCGAGGCTGTCGATCCACCATTGGCGTTGGTTATGCTACTGCTTAAGTTGCCTACCACTCTCTCTAGTTCCAGTGGCCCGGGGTGTGCCCGTCCTTTCATTGGATAGATTCAGTTGCAGGGACTTTTTGTACTTCTCCGAGTTTGTTTTCTTGGGATTACGAGTTGGTTGGCTGCGTTCCATATTGACTTGCAGTTCAAATAAAATGATTCTATGATCAGACATAGACTCATCCGAAGAGACATGCTAGTTTTTTAGGTGCGGCTTGAGACCCTTACTGATCATGGTGATGTCTTAGACTTTTTCCCTTATTCTAGTTAGTATGTTAGTATGTCGGTGTGCTTCCGACATTACTAATTTCTAAGTTAAATCTAAAAATAAAGTCAAGAAGCTACTCACCTCTTGTGTTGGTGTCAGTGCTACCCCATACCTCATGATGCGAAAGGCATCGGACGCGATGATAAGGGGGAGTTTCTCCCGAGCGCAGAGTTCTGCCAGTCTGATGACTTCCGGTGGCGGGCAGGCTTTGTCGCTGGCAAAGTACGATGATGCCACCACAGTGGTGCGCAGTGTTGTGCCTATAAGCATTACCATTATTTTTTAATTACCATTGAAAAAAAATAGTTATAATGAAATATCATTTCACTAGCATTAAAAAAAATAATGCTACTTAAAATTTTTTAATTAGTAATGCTTATAAAATCAATTAATTACACTTGGCAGCAGCCCAATTCTGAATTTAACCAGGCCGATTTTTAAAAGCTTTCCTAAAAGCTAATGAATATATCTGTAATTCATTTATACACAGTCTAAGGTTTTAGCCAGCAGTTTAAGAGCTATCAATTTTTGAATTAAGAAAATTTAAATTTTTTTAAGACTTGTTTTAGCCTTTTTTACTTTGAAACTCGAGAAAAACTTGAAAACCTTTTAACCTTTTGTTGTATAGCTGCATTAATTAAGCGTCGTTATATGATATGGCTCATTAAAATCTATGGTGAAACGGCGATACAATAACATTTTATATCTATGCATGTTTTTATTGATTTTTATGACTTCCTTGTGGAGCGGCATTGACTATGGTATAAGAAATGATTGTGTTTTTTGAGATATTTTGTTGTAGTGTTACACATTATGACCAAAGTTTGTTCAAATCGGACCACTATCACTGCGGACGGTAGTTCGCGTTAGTGACGAAAGCATCACGAAGGGTGCGAAAGGCGACTAACACTATATACAGCTAAGTTGGAAAATTAGCTACGACTGTTCGATCAGATCGAGTTATATACCGATCGAAAGGTTTAGTCCTAACTTACAAAATGGCATACTACAACTTTTTCTAAACAACCTGGGTCATGGGATATGGGGGTGTAAGTGGGAAGGGGAAAATTTAAATAATTGCAGCTAATGGGGCTGTTAAGGCCTTTTGGTAAAATTTTGTATTAAAAATTCTACTTAAAAATACGCGTCGATTGATACCTCAATCACCCAAATCCGATAACTGGTTCAAAAGATAAATAAATTTGAAAATTTTAGTGGACTTCTCAAAATGAAATGAAAATTCAGTTTGTTTTTCTGTTTGTCAGTTTGTCTGTTTACATCAAAGCGCTAAAAAAAGCTAAAATGAAATGATGGGGATTGATTCCTTTTCGAAAATCTAGAAATGTTTGTTCTACGACTTTTTGAAAAAACCGCTAGTTTAGCGGGAACACGCTAAATCCCGGTAAAATTGAAACCTCAACACCAAAGAAGCTACAGATATGTTTTATATATCATTGGAAAGGTGTGTATGCGAACTTTTAGGCCTTTAAACTTTTTTCCTAAAGTACTCAGGTAACATTTTACAGGTAAAAAAAGTTTTTTGGCTCACATTTTGGAGACTTTTGACAAAACGGCTCTAACGATTTCTGTTTAATTTCAATATGTTGTAAAACGTACAATTTTTTTGGTATATGAAACATAAATTTTGGTTGAGGGGTTTGGAAGATATTACCTGTTAAGTGAATAAATACATTTTTTTATCGGTCGAAAATCACGTTTTAGTAGGAAAAACTTTTTGGTTTTATGAGATATCTCAACCAAACTGATACAATATGCATTTAACTTGGTTTTATATATCCTGACCAAAGTTGGTTTAAATCGGACCACTATATCATATAGCTGTCATAGGACCGATCGGGTCAAAATTATGTTTTAGTATGAAAAACTTTTTTGTTTAGTGAGATATTTGACCGAAGTTAGTTCTTATCGGACCACTATATCATATAGCTGTCATAGGACCAATCGGGCGAAAATCAAGTTCTACTGTGAAAAACTTTATTGTTTAATGAGAAATCTTAACCAAACTATTACAATATGCATTTAACTTGGTTTTATATATCCTGACCAAAGTTGGTTCAAATCGGACCACTATATCATATAGCTGTCATAGGACCGATCGGTCCAATATTAAGTCTTAGTATGAAAAACTTTTTTGTTTTACGAGATATCGTAACCAAACTAATAGAATATGCATTTAAGTTAGACTTATATATCCTGACTGAAGTTGGTTCTAATCGAGCCACTATATCATATTGTCATAGGACCGATCGGGCGAAATCCGAGACTTAGTATAAAAAACTTTTTTTTTCATAGTAAGTACGGGGTCTCCGACAGTAGAGTATGCTCGGCTGTAGCATCGCGAGCAGGGTGTGCAGCCTCCTTGTTTTTCTTTATAATAAAAAAAAAAATTTTTTTAAATATGAAATACGTTCAACAACTAAATTTATATATTTTACTATTTGCCTGCAATAATGATAAAGTTACAATGTCAAAAGCAAAAGCAACTGCAAAAATTTCTGATATCCCACAAAAAAAACCTCTACACGAGGTAAAAGTCTAGTGACGAAAGCAATTTCTAGCCCCAAAATTTCTGATATCCAATTTTGTGACGAACAAAATTCAGTTTAATCTAAAAATTTTAAATAAAAATAAAAATTAATAAAAAAAAAAGGCGAAAATTGGCATTTCGTCACTAGACTTTAACCTCGTGTAGAGGTTTTTTTGTGGGATATCATATAGCTGTCATTTGAACAATCGGTCGAAAATCAATCTTTAGTATGAAAAGTTGGGTTATTTCTTAAGATATATCAACCAATCGTGCAGGTTATATATCTGGTAATGTATTATGTATTCCTCGCGGGTACGCTCTGCTCGGTTGGAGCGGGCGCTGCCTTCATGCCAACTTTCTCTGCCAGCTTCTTCAGTCCGCTTACGATTCGAAGAGTTGGTACCATCTCAAACCAAATGTCGGCCATCTCATCGATGCCAAGTATTATCTGGGCTCCTCCTCCTTCATTCTTCCCTGATATAGTCCTTCATGCGTCGGTCTCGATCTTGTTCTGATTTCTCATCATAATCAACAAGGATTCGGTTGAGCGATCCGCACTTCTCTGGGATGTCATCCCCCATTCTACTATCAAGAGGTACGCCCTTCCATGACCGTAGTCTCGACGCAACACTCATCAGCCAGTCTGCCGAATGCAGCTGTTTTAAATTCCTTGTTTTTAATGCTAAATGAAGAATTTACTGGTTGAATTATTCACGAAACTTCGGGACACTCTTCCCCTTATAACCGATTAGTTGAAGTTAATTAGCAATGGAGAGAACCTATTGCAACAATCGTTGGTAAAATATGGAAAATTACGATCATTACTCGAGTGATGCTGTTAATTACGTCGGCGGCACACGTAAACATAAAGAAGGCACAGATTCAGTGCAAAACCACAAGCAAAAACCGTGCACCAGATGTGGATGGCGAAACCACTCCAAGAATGAATGTAAATACAAAGACAGTAAATGTCATACATGTAGCAAAGTGGCAAAGAACAAAATTGCCAAATCAAATGCCAAGTCAAATTTAAATTATATTGAAATTAGTAATGTAAATCAAATCACTGATAAAGAAGTTTTCAGTATTAAAGGTAACGCTCCAGAAGGAGCATAAACACTACCAATTCACATGGAAGGCCTAAAAGTGAAAGCAGCTTGTGACACTGGCGCACCATGTACCTTGATCCCTGTTGGTCTGTTTCGTCAAATTAATGTATTCAAATTGAGAAAATGCAAAACACCGTATGTGAATAATAATGGTGATCCTATCAAAATTGTTGGTGAATTTGATGCATTGATTTCGTTTCGAAATACCTGTGAAAGTGTTATTGTACACTGAAAAAAAGAACAAGTTCTAAAATCAAGAACATTCATCTTAAATATTTTGTTCTTAAAGTAAGATTATTTTAAGACCAAATTACTGAAACTAAGATTATTAATCTAAAAAATGTTAAAATCTGAATATACGATTAAAAATCTTAGATTGTTAGGAAAGTATAAATAGATACTATTTCGTATTAAACAAAAGGTGGCACCGTGGCGCTCTGGTTAGAGAGGCCGCTTCAGTTGTGAAGCAGAAGGCGGCGATTCGAATCCCCCTCGTAGCAAATTAAAATAACATTTATAAAATTACTAAAACAGAATAAAATGTAAATAAATCAAAATTATAAATATAAAAAATTAGTTTTATTTATTTTATTTTTTGATTTTAATTTTAAGAACATTTATTCGTAAAATAAGATCTTGGTCTTATTTAAAATGTTCTTAAAATCAAGATGTGTTCTCTTAATTTAAGAATTTTATGTTCTCGACGCATTTTTTAGACCAAAAATCTTAGTTCTGAGACCAAAATCTTGATTTTAGAACATTTTTTTTATCTGTGTAGCTGTGACCAAGTCTGAAAATCCGCTGTTATTAGGAAGATCGTTTTACGAGCGTTTAATTTTGAGCTATGCCAGGTAAATTCTATAACGCAAAATGATCATAAGATATTGTATGATCAAATCCAAAATGAATTTGGATCAGTATTTACTAACGATTAGGTTCGTTTGTTGGTGATAAAATTCGTTTAAAATTTAGTAGCAAGGTCAACCCTATTTTCCACAAGTCAAGACCGGTACCACTTGTTTGGAAAGCCAAGATTGAGCAGAAAATTCGAGACTTAGTAAAGCAGGGTATGCTTGAGCAAGTAAACAACTCGGAATGGGGAACTCCTTTAGTACCTGTTTTAAAGCCCAATGGCGAATTGTGCGTATGTGCTGAATATAAGGTTACATTAAACAAGTTTCTCTGCGATTTTAGATATCCATTACCTCGAATTGATGAGATTTTTGCTGGGGAATTGTTCACTAAATTGGGTTTATCTCAAGCTTACAATCAGTTAGTATTGGACGATGAGTCACAAGAGCTATGCACTTGGAGTACTCATGTAGGGATTTTTAGGGTTAAACGGTTACCTTTTGGTACTAAGACAGCAGCAGCTATCTTTCAAAAAACCATAGAATACCTGCTTCAAGGAATTCCGTATGTAGTTACATACCAAGATGATATATCTGTAACAGGTCCAAATATGGGAATTCACATAAAAACCCTAAGGACTGTTCTCCAGAAGCTGAAATCAGCAGGGTTAGAGCTGAACAAAGAAAAATGTAAATTCTTTCAGCAATAGATTCAATATCTAGGGTTCATAATCGACATGGAAGGTCTTAGTAAAAGCAACGAACGCATTGCCAGCGTTATTAATGCGCCTGCCCCAACTAATGTATCTGAAGTTAGAGCGTTTGAGGGTATGGTAAACTATTATTCCAAATTTGTAGATTAATTTGCATAAAAAAAAAAATGAATCCATTGTATGATCTATTAAAGAAAGGCACCGAATTTAAATGGACTTCAGAGTGCGCAAAGGCATATCAGCTAATCAAGTATGACCTATCATCTACGGGTGTTCTCGTTCATTTTAATCCAGATCTTGAAATAGTCTTAACGACTGACGCCTGTAATACAGCTGTGGCTGGAATTCTATCTTACAAGTTGCAAGACGGCACGATAAAGCCAATTGCTTTTGTATCAAGAGCACTACAAGAGAGCGAGAAGCGCTATAGCACAATTGAAAAGGAAGCGGTAGCAATTAAGTTTTCGGTTTCCAAGCTTCGACAGTATTTACTGGGCCAAAAATTCACCTTGCGGACTGACCACAAACCACTTATTACCTTATTCGGTGAACATAAAGTGTTACCATTGATGGTTTCAGCCAGACTACAAAGATGGGCGATACTTCTGTCAGGTTTTAATTATGCGGTAGAGTACGTACAAGGTTCCTTGAACGAAGCCGATCATCTTTCAAGAATACCTCTATGTGAAGACAATATTGAAGAGACTTATACCCAATTTATACTGACCGCATTATTGATGATATCGCATCATTTCGAAGGTGCCAGAATTTTCCAATATGAAACCTGTAGATAGAAGAAAAGTCACATTTGTCAAGATGCGACGAATGTTCCGAAAGTGTGACCGTTTTCGACAAGTATTTCATAGAAATGTAGAATTTTTTCGTGATAAAAATCGAAAGAGTTGATAAACAACAGAAAAATTCATGCCAGGAAAACAAAAATAATTTAAAAAAAAAACATGATTTTTGAAAAAATAGAAAAGGAAGTGAAAAGAAGCACCAAAGAGTACTCGAGGTCCGTGAACATTCTGGATCACACATAAGAAATTTAATTTAAATTATTTTTAAAAACAACTTTTATTTATGGGCTAATTCACACACCATCCTTTCTCTGTATTGACGAGGCCAGATATTCATCAACGTCGGCAGTAGAGGAACAAACAGCACAAAAAAGACAAACGTTGACCTCGCAGGCCGAGTTCTAGAGCATTTGAAGTGGACGAGCAATAACTGCAGAGAGCCTGGTAGAAACTGCTTGAAATCGAGGCGCCGTGGATAAAGAGTAGATCCTGCCAAAATCAATTTTAAGAAATGTCAAAAAAATAAAAACTTATAAATGCAAAGATATCGAATCTCTTATAAATTGCGCATACTTTCTCCCTCAGTGAAATCCAAGCATAGCTTATTCCTGACTTTGGTAAGAACCTCTGCGGCAACTCCCGCGTAAAGCGTTGTTCACAAGCCTTCAATCCTTTCGTGCACATTTTATTCTTTCTTTACGAGCTCCATTATCATATTGGTAAAGGCATTGTAATTACCGAATGCACCGTTTAAGAGATTTTCGCTCATTTTAAATCTATTTAATTTTTAGGAATATTTGTTTTGTTTACGTCTCGAATTGTTTTTGACACTGACAGCAGTTCTGAATGATGCGACTTCAATGTAAGCACTTGCATCATTTTTTCGCACCTTCGACAATGATGCGGCCAGTATAAAATGGGTATAATGAATGTAATTATATAAATTTTATCGAAAAACAAAACCATTTAAGTTTGAATTTTAAGTCCATACACTCAGAAAAATATGCCATCCCAAAATTCGGTACGACCGTTCTTGAATTTATACCGTTTCGTTTTTAAAATTTTAAAATTGCTTTGTACTTAAAATCTTGAATTAAGTATGAATCGATCTTAATCTTAGAATTCTGACTTCTCATTCCTATGGCAGCTATCCGAAATAGTAGTCCAATTTTATAGAAACTTATTCAGAATATATAAGACCTTGGAAAATATATAATCCGTGAGTCTCGTAAATATACCTCCAGAAACAACGGAATTATTTGTAATAAACTTGTTTAAGATTTTTTTGTACTTAAAATAGTTTTTTTTTCAAGATTAAAAGGAAGTTAAAAATAAGATCGTTTCCTACTAAAAACAAGTTTTTACGTTTTGGGATATTTCTTTTTCATTGTCGAACTTTAGAATTCTCAACTGGTTCTAGCTACGAAAATATGACGTTAAGGTTGGATCGCTGGTAAAATCAGCACCCATTCCGAAAGGTCGCTAACCAAGAAAATACACCATTATTAAATGGTATTTCATTTTGGTATTTTGAATAATTTTAGTACACATACTAGTGTATGTTTTAAGATTAAAGCTAATTAATTATGACAATGTTTTGTACTAGAAACAATTTCATTTTCGGCTAAGTTCAAGATTTTTGTGCACTTAAAGTAGTATGTTTTCAAATTTTTCAGACTTGAAATAAACCCAAAACGTACTTAAAGTATCCCCCATAAATCTAATTTTAAGATTTCCGTACTTGCAAAAACCGGACTTGAAATAAGATTTTTGGTTTCAGCTTTAGAAATCCGAATTTAGACAGCTTTTGAGATCATTTGTACTTGAAGATGGCCTGTTTAAGTTCGGAAATCTTGATTTTTTTTCTGAGTGTAGGAGCGCATTAATTCCGTGGTCACCGGTAATCTCAGCGTGGAAACGCACTCATGTAGATTACAGTATGTAACAAGATTTTTGTCCTTGGAATGTAAGTGTTATTTCCTAGTCAGTTAGGTCCCAAAAGTATGGAAAACAGCTATTGTCCCAAGATAACTTTGCTTTTGTGACCATGGCAGCGCTTTTTTGAAAAATACGTTATGTTCATGTTCAATAAAGCATACCAATTAAAGAATGCATTTGAAAACTATTTTACAAACATTGGTTAAACCCTAGATGCAGTACACACTACATTAGAGATTTGTTGTGGTTTATTGAGAGTTGTTTCTTATTTTATTACAGATAATTTCGTTCAAACATGGCTTCACGAGGCTGCAAGTATCCTGCAGATGCCTGGTGACAAAAGCAAAGTTTTCGAGGAATATTAGGTGGTTTCCATACTTTTTAAGACATAACAGACTAGGAAATAACAATTACATCCCAAGGACTGAGAAATTTTTTATTTTTGTTACATAGTGCACCACTGGGGAGACGCCTGCAAAGATATTTCTTGGCCGTAGTCTCAAAACCAGATAAGTTTACATAACTTTTGATAATCATGTATGGAGAATAAGAATGACATTTGGAAGAGGAAGAAAATAAAGCCTCACTTTGATATGAAACAGCGTGCGTACAAGTAGTAATACACTACAATCATTGACTAATTTAAATGGTTTATTTTAATTAAGTAACCATTTATTGCTCAAAAAGTAAATATATATACGGTTTATTTTAATATTTTGAAAGTAACCGCCGTCTATTGCTAAAAAAGTGAGCATCTCAGGATGTATACAGGTGTGTTCTACAAATCTCTAACAGCGCTAAGCAACACAAAAGCAATTGTTGATATTCCTGAAAACAAGAAACTATTGCTTACAAATGTCTAAAAAATTCTTAAGAGATTTGAGAAAATTAAATTTTTATTAAATTGAATTAAAATATCTTTAAATTGACAGTCTCCGACTAACAGCCGAAGTGGTCAGACGTCTGCATTCTTGACAGCGCATAGTTTCTTTTGTGAACAAAGTTACATACTCTCTCTTTACTGTAATACGAACTTAAGGACAAAGCAAACCAAGATAGGAAGAATTTGACCTCATCGATCAACATAAGTCCCTGCAATGGATCAACCAGCCGATCCTCCAGATCGGCACAAAAAATATTTCAATCAATGCCCGGACCAAAATATTTAATAATTCAGCGGAAAGACAACAATGAGACTAGCAATCGTGTCACCATTCCATAGAGCAATGCAAAAAAAGGGGAAAAAGTTATATAAATTTGTTGAATATAAATTAATTATATTCAATTAAAGTTGGGTAATTTTCCAACTTTATTGTTTATTTTTATAATATTATGGTGCACCATGATGGAGTTGTATTAAATGGTTTGAAATTAGTTTGATTTGTCGAATGACAGAAGTGATTGAGAGAGGTAAGTCCGTGATTATGAGTAATTTAGTTCGTTCATTTGATTTTTCAGCTCGCTTGTTCAGATGGAGATGTATGGAGGTTTAGGAGATTTTCGGGCTGTTTTTCTTTCTGTGTCACCCCTTATTATAGTGCATTTGGTACAGGATCAATCGACATTATTAAAGCAAACTGATACAATAAGCATACGACTTGGTTTTATATATCCTGTCCAAAGTTGGTTGAAATCGGAGCACTATATCATATAGCTGTCATAGGACCGATCGGGCGAAAATCAAGTCTTAGTACGAAAAACTTTTTAGTTTTATGAGATATCGTAACCAAACTTTGAGAATATTCAATCATTTCAAGTCGGTTCACTATATCATATAGCTGTCATAGGACCGATCGGGTGAAAATTAAGTCTTAGTATGAAAAACTTTTTGGTTTTATGAGATATTGTAACCAAACTGATAGAATATGCATAAAACTCGGTTTTATATATCCTGCTCAAAGTTGGTTAAAATGAGACCACTATATCATATAGCTGTGATAGGACCGATCGGGCGAATATCAAGTCTTAGTATGAAAATTTCTTATGTTTTATGAAACATCATTACTAATCTGATAGAATATGCATTTAATATGCTTTTTCATACTAAGGCTTGATTTTCGCCCGATCGGTCCTACGCCAGCTATATAATATAGGGGTCCGATTTGAACCAACTTTGTTTTTGATATATAAAACCAAGTTAGATACATTTTGTATCAGTTTGGTTACGATATCTCAAAAAACAAAAAAGTCGGTCCTACGCCAGCTATATGATATAGTGGTCCGATTTTAACCAACTTCGGTAAGGATGTATAAGACTAACTGAAATACATATTGTATAAGTTTGGTTATCATGTCTTATAAAACAAAATGTTTTTCATACTAAGACTTGATATATGATAAAGTGGTCCGATTTGAACAAACATTAATCAGGATAAAAAAAGCCAAGTAATATACATCTTATATCAGTTTGGTTACGATATCTCAAAAAACAAAAAAGTTTTTTATAATAAGACTTGAATTTCGCCCGATTGTTACTATGACAGCTTTATGATTTAGGTGTAAATACCAACTTAGATAAATATTGTATCAGTGTGGTTACGATATCTCAAAAAACAAAAAAGATTTTCATACTAATACTTGATTTTGGCCAGATCGGACCTATGACAGCTATATGATATAGGAGTCTGATTTGAACCAACTTCGGCAAGGATATATAAAACCAAGTTATATGAATATTGTATCAGTTTGGTTAAGATATCTCATAGAACAACAATTTTATCATACTTAAACTTGATTTTCAACCGTTTGTTCCTATGGGCGCTATATGATATAGTGGTCCGATTCAAAAAAGAAACAAACGTGATCTGCCTGCCTAAATGGTTCTTATAATTTGGATATGAATATTTCTATGTCGATTTTTAGGCGGTTAAGGGGGCGTGGCCGAATTCTGAAACAAACTTGATCTGCTTGCAATAAAGAGGAACCTACATACCAAGTTTGGAGTCTTTAGTTCTTATAGTCTCTTAGATCTAGGTGTTCATACAGACGGACGGATAGACAGACGGACAAACGGACATTGCTAAATCAACATGGAAGCGGCCATTTTCCAATCATTATCTCAACTTTTTCCCAAAATAATATCGAAAATATTTTAGTAGACCACATTTCAAAATAAAACATTCTAATTGAACAAAATTTGAAAAACTAACAAAGAATATAGGCAACAGAATTATGAACTGTGACTATACAAACAAAAAAAACGCTTACATATGTAAAATAATTTTGCAAAGGGTACATAAGAGCATTCCACAGACATAATAAAAATCTTGAAACCATTAGATATGTTACAATAAAATGAAAATGTGGCGAACTTTACAAAAGAACATCACACAAGAAAATATTCTAAATTTCAAAAAAGCAAATGCCCAGTTTAAAACGAAATACAGATAAACTGAAAACCGAATCGTACAGACCATAACCAAAACAATTACACGTTAGAGTCACAAGCCACATATCTCTCGACTTTTCGAGGAATTTGATAGAGTTGGCATGCACACTATTATAGACCAATTCCATACATGGAAACTTGAAAAACTATCAAAACAGCTTGATATTATTAAGTGATTAGCAAGTTCAAATTTTAATTGTAAATCAAATACCCTAATCAATTTAACAAAATCATTATTATTTCAAAATAGAATATGCCCTATTCATTTTTGGTCATGTTCCCAAAACAACACTTAATAAATTAAAAAGTCCATTTAATTCAGCAATACTCTTCTCACTCGTAGTATATCGAACTTCACCAACAAACAATATGTTATACGAAGCCAAAATTCCAGACCTCGAAACCAAAAGAGACTACCTTACAGCTCACTTTATAAAAACCTTCTTAACTCACGAAACACTCCTGTTTTTGAAATTATCACTGCAGACGGCAGTTCGCGTTAGTGACGAAAGCAGCACGAAGGATGGGAAAGGCGACTAACAATATATACAGCTATGTTGGAAAATTTTCTACGACTGTCCGATCAGATCGAGTTAGGTTTAGTCCTAACTTACAAAATGGCATACTAAAACTTTTTCTAACCAACCTGGGTCATGAGATATGGGGGTGTAAGTGGGAGGGGAAAAATTTAAATGATTGCAGCTAATGGGGCTGTTGGGGCCTTTTGGTAAAATTGTTTTAAATTAATTCTACTTACTTCTACTTCTACGCGTCGATTGATACCTCAATCACCCAAATCCGATAACTGGTTCAAAAGATAAATAAATTTGAAAATTTTAGTGGACTTCTCAAAAGGAAATGAAAAGTCAGTTTGTTTGTCTGTTTGCATCAAAGCGCTAAAGAAGCTTAAATGTAATGATGGGGATTTATTCCTTTTTGAAAATCTAGAAATGTTTGTTCTACGAGTTTTTTAAAAACCGCTAGTTTAGCGGGAAAACGCTAAATCCCGATCAAATTGATATGTCCTAAATATCATTGGAAAGGTGTGGTTGAGGGCTTTTAGGCGTACCTTTAAACTTTTTTTCTAAAGTACTCAGGTAACATTTTACAGATGAAATAAAGTTTTTTAGCTTACATTTTGGCGAATTCTGACAAAACGGCTCTAACGAATATGTTGTAATACGTACCATTTCGAGTTTTTTGGTATATGAAACATAAATTTTGGTTGAGGGGTTTGGAAGACATTACCTGTTAAGTGAATAAATACATTTTTCTATCGGTCGAAAATCACGTTTTAGTACGAAAAACTTTTTGGTTTTATGAGATATCTCAACCAAACTGATACAATATGCATTTAACTTGGTTTTATATATCCTGACTAAAGTTGGTTTAAATCGGACCACTATATCATATAGCTGTCATAGGACTGATCGGGCGAAATCCAAGTCATGAATTTTCATAGTAAGTACGAAGTCTCCGACAGTAGAGTATGCTCGGCTGTAGCAACGAGAGCAAAGTGAGTAGGGGCGGAGCCCCCAAGTTTTTCTTTATACTTAAAGAAAAATTTTTTTTTTAATATGAAATATGTTCAACAACTAAATTTATATATTGCCTGCATTAATGATAAATTTACAATGTCAAAAGCAATTGCAAAAATTTCTGATATAGTGACGAAAGCAATTTCTAGCCCCAAAATTTCTGATATCCAATTTTGTGACGAACAACATTCAGTTCAATCTAAAAATGTTAAATATAAATATAAATAAATAAAAAAAACGAAAAAAGCAAAAAAAAATGTAAAAAAAAAATTAAATAAAAAAATTTCGTGTTGGGTCGTGTTTCAAAAATTTTGGAGCGTGCGTGTGTGTACGTTTTTGAGATTTTTGATTTTGGACCGTTTTGGGCTGGACCGAAAAATTTCTGTCCATGCCGATCTCTAGTACATAGTATGTATTACATACACTCAAAGATTTTCGCGATCCAACATTTTGGAGATGACTCTTGCAGCGTTGATTTTAAGTGCTACGTACACATGTTCATTGTGCTTGTGTATGTATGTTCATACATACAACTAAAGTACGTACCGAGCGTCAAGTAAAAGTTGAAACAAGGAAAAAAATTGTTATTTTTTGTGAACCAAAACCAAACCTTTATTTCAAAACCGAAACTTACAAATAACCGGTAACCGTTACGAAACCGATATTTGAAGATTTTACGTAACCCTTAACCGAAAATCTTAATGCGAGCATAACCGTAACTGTAACCGTTATTCGTTTCGGTTTTAATCCAGCAGCCTGAGGAGTTTCTTATAGGCGTTACCGTTTCGATCAGCGCACTAAGCGTAGGGTGAGCCCTTCACAAAGGATGCTTGGTACTGGTTGGTGATAATTGCTCTATGTAGCGGCGTTGGGCATCTCCTTCTTCATGCTTAAGAGGTTTGCTGAGGCTGCGTGAAGCACCTTTAAAGCGTTGTTTTGTAGATGGCGACCGGTGAGACTGCCATTCACATCGCAATCGTCGCTTTTCCAGAACAAGTTGTTCTATTTGAAGATTAGTTTTACGTTTATTGGTCTGCACATGCGCGCGTTGAGGAGTAGAGATCTTAGCTGCTGCAACAAGTACAGATTCTAATAAGTCAGCAGAGCAGTCGATGTCCGCTTCGATGTTGAACTGCGAAGCAAGATCGAGGTGAGAGCTAAGGACCGGGTCTTGACTTAAAGATCTTCGATCACAATTAGTTGATCTTCCGCATCTACCCCAGTATAACCCCTTATATCACCCCCCATTTTGTTCCATTCAAAATCGCCAGCCACAAAATGTTTTCCAATTTCAACAATATTTGTATTCAGTGGTGTTCAAGAAATACAAACCAACCGAAAACCTACCAAAATCCCATACGTATTTGGTTTGCTTTCGGTTGGGTTGGATTTCTAGAACACCCGTGATTATATATGCAATGCATTGTGTTGCTTTTGCGCTACTAGCTTTTATTTTCCATAAGTAGGCGCCATCTAGTGTAAGACAACAAATCTAGTCTTTGTATTACTCTACTAAAAGAGTGCCATGGTTTTTTATATTTTAAATAAATGAAATTTTTTTGTTTTCAGCAACAAAGTATGCAATGGTTACAAAAATATATCAATTATCTTTATATCCGCGCCATCTATTGAATAAAGTTATTCCCTGATGATCGTAAAAAGACTTTGTCGAAAATATATTAAGGGCCAACCCAAAAGTATAAGTATAGTAAAGTGGTAGTTTTAATGTAGGAATTATTGAAAAGAATGATTCTGTTATTACGAAATTACTTTCTACGTCGGACAAGCTCTTTCGGTAAGAAAATTTTAAAACATAGTGAAAATAAGCGGAAGGGCTATAGTCGATATCCCGACCATAGGAAACCCGTTACTTATTTCAATATATATAAAAGTTCTTTTAAGAAATTACTTGTATTTCTTTGAAAACTTTAATTCACCATAACTGCCTTTCTACTTGTCCGATCTTGCTGCGATTCAATGGAATAATAGATAACGTTAATGACCACAAAAAAACGTACTATCTTAAGAACTGTGGGTGTAGTGGTTTTTCGCGATTTGCAGGGGTGGAGAGGGGCGTGGCTTAAATTTGAAACACATTTGAGTTGCGTGGGGTATATAGAAATCTGTGTGCCAAATTTGGTTACCTTATATCTTTTAGTCTCTGAGTTCCTTTTGTTTATTCAGACGAACAGACAGTTTTTCGCGATTTGCGAGATCGGAAGGGGGCGTGACAAAAATTGTAAACAAACTTGACCTGCTATAACGCCATTGGAGTCTGTGGGTGAAAGTTTGGTATCTCTTTCTTTTATAGTCTCTGAGATCTGGGCGCTCACACAGACAGACAGACGGACGGACGGACAGACGGACATGGCTACATCGACTCGGCTGTTGATGCTGATCAAGAATATATATACTTTATCGGAGGTGCCTCCTTCTCCATGTTACATTCATTCCAACTAACACAATATACCCTTTTACTTATTTTTGAGTAACGGGTATAAACACAATTAATAGTTTTGTAATGCTAAAGTCTTGTGACTTTATTGGATTGGGACTAAAAGAAGTACATTAGACACTTTTTAAATTTTATTATAATTCTATGATATCCTCGAAAACTTTCGTTGTTAATGCCCCATTCAGACGAGTGCTTTTTACCGACACTTATTGCTGAAAAACTGTCAGGTGTCGTGTAAACACACAAAATTTGACAGCGTCGGTCGAAAGCCGATGCTTACCGATGGAAATAGAACACATCCTATTTCATCGGTCTTTCGGTGTCGGTCAAATGCCTACTATGTTCAAAGTGTTACCAGACTCTGTGAAAACGAAATCCCGTTGGAATTTGTGTTTGACATCCGATGTAAATTGTGTGAATGGCACAATTTAGTGTCGGTGAAAAAGTTTCGGTGGAAAAGTGTCGGTGGAAAAGTGTCGGTTAAAAAGTGCCCGTCTGAACTGGGCATAAAAAATTAAAACATTTTGTATTTATTTTGCTTACAACCGATGAAAAGCTTTGTAATTTTTATACCCTGAGCCCATTAAAAATGGGCAAAAAAGGGTATAATGTGTTTGGCAGAATGTATGTAACAGGCCGAAGGAGGGGTGGCAGACCCCATAAAGTATATATATTCTTGATCAGGATCAACAGCCGATTCGATCTAGTCCTGTCCGTCTGTCTGTCCGTCTGTTTGAACGCGTCGATCTCAGAGACTGTAAGTGCTAGAGACTTCAAATTTGGAATGCAGGTCTGTGAATACCATACGCAGGTCAAGTTTGTTTCAAATTTTTGATGCCACGCCCTTTTCGCCCACAAATTGCAAAAAAACTATTTACAGGCGCAATTTTTGACATAGCACTCCCTAACTGAACAATCAGTTGAGAAGTATGCGTATTAAACGACCCTGAAAATTTCAAAGCGATTGACCCATAAATAAAGAAGTTATTTCGGAATTTACATTTAATTCAATAATTACATTTGCATGGCAAATCGAACGTGCGAGCGAGACAGCATGTATACGTTTGTATGCAAGGCGCGCACAAAGACAGTACGAATAAGTACCCATTTTTTTTTTGGGTACCAAATAAGAATTAAGCGATAAGCAAAAATATTATCGATATCATGTAATGAAAATGTTAATGTATAATTTATGTATATACAAATATACAATTTGATTAAAATATAATTATGTTAATATATAAATATGTATTTTTGCATGGCAAAAATAAGCAGAAGCTGATTGCTATGCATGAAATTGCATGAGAGAAATAGCGATTATTTTGCAGCACTACTTTTACATCTTTGCCGAGCACTGAAAGCTGCAAAATAATAATTTTAATTATTAATATTTTCGATTCCTTACACATATATATAATAAGTATCTGCTTATTATCGTTGTAAAAAAAAACATAGCATTTTCCGCTTTAAGAATCTCATAAAATTAGACATTGCCTTTTATTTCAAATTTCGCGCGCACTGCAGCAGCCTTTGGCAGGCTTGAATTTGTTGTGTAAGAGGGAGGGAGTGAGAGAGGAAAATGGGTGCTGCCAGACTGCAGGCTGAGCAAAGTTGTAGTTTGTGGCTACTCTTGACACACGCTACATCGATTGCAAGATTATGATTGACTTCGATTTACCAATTTATCAATTTCTAATTAATTTTAAATAAGTTTATTATATTAAAGTTTATTATATTAAACTTATTTAAAATTATTTAGAAATTGATAAATTTGTAAATCGCAAGTCGTAATCGTAATCGAGTGATGTATTAGTTCAGTGAGGCATTAATAACGTAGTCTGCAGTGATAAGCACAGTGATTTAAGAAAACCGAAAGTTGTTCATAGTTTCGCTTGTGTTATTTTTATACCCTGAGCCCATTGAAAATGGGCAACAATCAACTTTTATAAAAAAGTACATGGGCACAAGGGTATCCTACTGTCGAGCGTGCTCGACTGTAGCCGCACCGCGAGCGAAGCGAGCCGGGTGTAGGCGAGCGAAGCGAGCAGGGGGCGGAGCCTCCTTGTTTTTTTTAATAACAGCGGACGGCAGTTCGAGCTAATGACGAAAGATGTGACTAAGGTTTCTCCTGGCTCATGAGATACGGAGGTGTAAGTGGGAGAGTCAAAATTTAAACGATCGCAGCTAATGGGGCCGTTGGGCCCATTTGGTTAAATTTTTTATATTTTTTAAATTCTAATCAAAAATATGCGTCGTTTTATACCTCGATCACCGAAATCCGACAACTAGTTCAGAAGATAATTAAATTAAATTTAATGAAATTTTAGTCGACTTCTCAAAATGAGATGAAAAGTCAGTTTGTCTGCTTGTATCAAAGCGCTGAAAAACCTTAGATGTAATAATGGGGATTTATTCCTTTTCGAAAATCTAGAAAAGTTTGTTGTACGACTTTTTGAAAAACAGCTAGTTTATAGTTTTCATAGAAGCTACAGATATGTCCTATATATTATTGGAAAGATGAGATTGAGTGCTTTTAGGCATACCCTTAAACTTTTTTTCTAAAGTACTCAGGTAACATTTTACAGGTGAAATAAGGTTTTTTAGCTAACATTTTTTTCGATTTTTGAAAAGTTGACTCATGACATCCTTATCAAATTTAATTAGGTTATAGTCAATGAAACTCCGCGTAATGTTTTGTGTTGCAGAAAATGCCAGTGTTGCCAGATAGCTTAGTTTTGTTTTTGGACAATTCGAATTGGACAATTGTCCGTCCGCCTGTTTGATCGCGTCGATTTCAGAGACCATAAGAGCTAGATACTTCAAACTTGGTATGTAGGTTCCTGGATACCATAGTTTGGCTTTTATTTTGGGATCGGACAACTATATAATATAGCTGCCATAGGAACGATACGTTGAAAATGAAGTTTAAGTACGAAAAACTTTTTGGTTTTATGAGATATCTCAACCAAACTGATACAATATGCATTCGACTTTGTTTTATATATCCTGACTAAAGTTGGTTCAAATCGGACTACTATATCATATAGATGTCATAGGACCGATCGGATCAAAATTAGGTTTTAGTATAAAATTTTTTTTTGTTTTGTGAGTTATTTTAACCAAATTGATAGCACATGCATTAAGTTAGTCTTAAAAATCCTGACCGAAGTAGTTCTATCGGACCAATATCATATAGCTGTCATAGAACCAATAGGGCGAAAATCAAGTTCTACTGTGAAAAACTCGGGTTAACCAAACTAATACAATATGCATATAACTGATCGGTCCAATATCATATCAGTCTAGCAGGAACTTATTATGTTTTAGAGATCGTAACCAAACTAATAGAATATGCATTTTAAGTTAGACTTATATATCCTGACCAAAGTATGTTCTAATCGAACCACTATATCATATAGCTGTCATAGCTAAAAATTTTTAGATTAAACTGAGCTTTGTTCGTCACAAAATTGGATATCAGAAATTTTGGGGCTAGAAATTGCTTTGGTCACTAGACTTTTACCTCGTGTAGAGGTTTTTTTGTTATAATATATAGTGATGTAAGTCCAAACTGTGCATTAAGTTTAAAATTGTAATATAAGACTCGACAAAAAGAATTCAGGTCGTCAGCATTTAATACCTGTCTATCGAGTTTTCCAAAATTTATTTTATGCAAGCGGATCAGTGAAAAGCACTTGACAGTAGACTTCCAGTGCCTACACTCAGAAAAATATGCCATCCTAAGATTGGGTACGACCGTACTTGAATTTATACTTGTACTACAAATCTTTAAGATTTTTCTGTACCTAAAATAGTTTTTTTTTCAAGATTTAAAGAAAGTTAAAAATAAGAACGTTTCCTACTAAAAACAAGTACGTTTTCCTTTTCATTGTCGCACTTTAGAGCTCTCAACTGGTTCTAGCGACGCAAATATGTCGTTAAGGTTGAATCGCTGCTAAAATCAGCAGCTATTTCGAAAAGTCGCTAGCCAAGAAAATACACCATTATTAAATGGTATTTAATTTTTTTTTTATTTTGAACAATTTTAGTACACATACTAGTGAATGTTTAAAGATTAAAGTTAATTAATTAAGACAATCGTTTGTACTAGAAACAAGTTAACTTTGGGTTTAGTTCAAGATTTCAGACTTGAAACACCCAAAACGTACTTAAAGTATCCCCAATAAATCTTATTTTAAGATTTTTGTACTTGCGAAAACCGAACTTGAAATAAGAGTTTTGTACTCAACTTTAGAAATTCCGAACTTAGACAGCTTTTGAGATCGTTTGTACTTGAAAATGGCCTGTTTAAGTGCGGAAATCTTGATTTTTGTTCTGAGTGTAGGCCCTTTGATTCCTTTCGGGACGCCGAGTGATTGTTTCAATGACAGCTATATGATATAGTACACCGACTAGAACCAAATTCGGGCAGGACGTATAAGATAAAAGAAAATGTTTGATTAATAATAACAAGTGTCATTCTTATCCTCATTTATCGATCAGTCCTTCCTATGGAGCAAATTTGGTCAAGATGTATAAAAACAACCCAGATGCATATTCCGTCATATTGATTCAATGACAGCTATATGATCACTGCGGACGGCAGTTCGCGTTAGTGACGAAAGCAGCACGAAGGGTGCGAAATTTTTATCAAAAATACGCGTCGATTGATACCTCGATGAACCAAATCCGTTAACTGGTTCAAAAGATAAATAAATTTGAAATTTTTAGTGGACTTTTCAAAATGAAATGAAAAGTTAGTTTCTTTGTTTGTCTGTTTGTCTGTTTGTATCAAAGCGCTAAAACAGCTAAGATGTAATGATGGGGATTTACTCCTTTTTGAAAATCTAGAAATGTTTGTTTTACGACTTTTTCAATTTCCCGCTAGTTTAGCGGGAAAACGCTAAATCCCGCTAAAATTGAAACTCCAACAGTTTCCAAACCATAGAAGCTACAGATATGTTCTATATATCATTGGAAAGGAATGTTTGAGGGCTTTTATGCGTACCTTAAAACATTTTTCTAAAGTATTCAGGTAACATTTTACAGGTGGAATAAAGTTTTTTAGCTAACATTTTGGCGATTTTTGACAAAACGGCTCTAACGATTTTTGTTAAATTTTATTATGTTGTAAAACGTACAATTTCGCGTTTTTTGGTATATGAAACATAAATTTTGGTTGAGGGGTTTGGAAGATATTACCTGTTATGAATAAATACATTTTCTATTGGTCGAAAATCACGTTTTAGTACGAAAAACTTTTTGGTTTTATGAGATGTCTCAACCAAACTGATACAATATGCATTTAACTTGGTTTTATATATCCTGACCAAAGTTGGTTTAAATCGAACTACTATATCATATAGCTGTCATAGGACCGATCGGGTCAAAATAAGGTTTTAGTATGAAAAACTTGTTTGTTTAGTGAGATATTTTAACCAAATTGATAGCATTTGCATTTAAGTCAGTTTTAAAAATCCTGACCGAAGTTAGTTGTTATCGGACCACTATATCATGTAGCCAATCGGTCAAATATTAAGTCTTGGTATGAAAAACTTTTTTGTTTTACGAGATATCGTAACCAAACTAATAGAATATGCATTTAAATTAGACTTATATACTCTGACCAATGTTGGTTCTAATCGAACCACTATATCATATAGCTGTCATAGCACTGATCGGGCGAAATTCAGGTCTTAGTATGAAAAACTTTTTTTTTTCATAGTAAGTACGGGGTCTCCGACAGTAGAGTATGCTCGGCTGTAGCAACGCGAGCAAAGCGGGCGGAGCCCCCTAGCTTTTCTTTATAATTAAAGAACAATTTTTTTTTAAATATGAAATACGTTGAACAACTAATTTTATCTATTTTACTATTTGCCTGCATTAATGATAAAGTTACAATGTCAAAAGCAAAAGCAATTGCAAAATTTCTGATATCACAATTTACGAAAGATATCCAATTTTGACGACAAAATTCAGTTTAATCTAAAATTTTAAATAAAAATATAAATTAATAAAATAAAAGCGAAAAATGGCATTCGGCACTGCGCAAAAAGTAATTTTTATGTACAAAGAAGCTCACAGTTTTTGGTCACAGTGCACAATGCCAATTTTCCCTTTTTTTTTATTAATTTATATTTTTATTTAAAATTTTTAGATTAAACTGAATTTTGTTCGTCACAAAATTGGATATCAGAAATTTTGGGGCTAGAAATTGCTTTCGTCACTAGACTTTTACCTCGTGTAGAGGTTTTTTTTGTAGGATATAGTACACCGACTAGAACCAAATTCGGGCAGGACGTATAAGATAAAAGAAAATGTTTGATTAATAATAACAAGTGTCATTCTTATCCTCATTTATCGATCAGTCCTTCCTATGGAGCAAATTTTGTCGAGATGTATAGAAACAACCCAGATGCATATTCCGTCATATTGATATAGGACACAATCAAAATTTTTTAATATAAGAAACAACAAAAGTTTGCACAATAAATCCTAATTTCGACTAATTATTTCTATGGTAGGCATATGATATAGATGCAAATCCTGTCAGATTGATTGAGAAATCACAAAAATCAAAAAGTTTCGACTTTCGACCGAGCGTTCCTATGACAGATTTTTTGATATAAAAGTCCGATCTGGTATCCTTCGTACCAATATTGATTTCTCTCTATCTCTTATATTTTCTAAGATCGACGCGTTCATACATACTGACGGACGGACAGGGCTTAACGTTCACAGAAAAAAATATTTCTTTTATATGCCACTATTGACTAACGTTGATTAGAAACAACAAGCGCCCAAGTCGAGGGGAGTGGCGACTTAAAATTTTAAAATATTTCCTCGTAGCTGTGTACCTTATGTTTTCTATCTGATGACACGCTGTATTAGTTTTTCAATTTCACTATGTATTGTAAGCTCCCATTTTATAACAATTGTCATGTTAAGGGATAATAAAATATTCAAGGGACAGTTTTCAAATTTTTAAAAATTTTAATATTATCCTTTGTGTCCATTATTTTTTCATATTTTATTATAATAAATCGCACTGTTTTGCATCATGAATACTAAAAAAACTAACCAATTACATAATTTGACTAATGGCAATACCCGTTGCAAATACATACATCAAACAACCAACAAAGCAGATACAACTCACAGAAGCACTCACACATACGGTCAGTTTGCAATGCACATACAATACTTATTATATACCCTTCATAGCACATAGATATATATGGCGTTCTGCCGGCAGTTTTACTGTACATAGTCAACTGTACTCAGTATTTGGCATCTAATTATATACAAAGAGCAGAAGAGACACCCTGGACAGGAGGTTGGATTACTGAAAAATCACTTGAAAATCGACCTACCACAGGCTCCCTAATACAACCCCAAACAACGACCGAAACAACGTCTAAGCATATGCAATAGATTTTGCAAACTGCAAAGACAATAGGCCTACATAGATGTGGCGCTTGCAACTAGGCTTAAGACTTTCTTCGAGTGAACAAAGCAAGAGGCAAGACAAAAACAAATATAATGAAACATTTTTGACAAGATGCACGCACGACAACGCACACACATTTATATGAATGTGGCTGCAACAATGTGGGTGCATTCGTGTGCACGTTTGTGTGTGTGTGTGTGTTTCAGTTTACTTTACTCATTTGCAATGTTTTTGGTAAAATGTAAAATTTAATTATTTAAAATTTAATAGAAAACCTTTGACTTGTACTCCACCATATATATGTGTATAATATATACAAATTTACATATACATATATTGTATTTACATGCATATGCTATATACAAAAAGGTGAAGTAGATTGTTATACTCTTTCTTGATATGCTCTAAAATAGTCATGCGGCTTGGAAAAGTTGCATTCATTTACAAATAATTGTAGATAAATATATAATATAAATTGTATTATAATTTTCATTTAAATATTCACATTTAATCAAAATAAGAGTCAAATTTAATTGACAAAACAAATAAATATTTTTAATCAGGGAACAGTACCGAAACCGTCTAATAAAATTAACTCTAATAGGCAAAATCGAAATAGTCATTCAATCAAGTTGATATTTATTTTGTAAGTAGATATAGGTTAAATAGCTTAAGTTTTAAATTTCATAATTTTCCGTTGGTTGGAACGACCGTCAGGTGCAAAATACTGAAGACCGTCTGTAGACGGTTTTGTCGGTTTTGCTTGCATCACAAGGAAATAATGCACGCAACCTTTAGTAACTTTGAGAACTTTTGCTATTTATTACTTCTAAAGTTTTTTTTGAGATAGTGATCACTAATATAATTATAATAATATGCCATTTACTTAAATTTAAATAATTATTATAAAATATATCAATTTGTAAGCAATTTTAAATGAACAATTGCTTAAGTTGACCGTAACTATGTTGTGTGTGAAAAATCCTTATTTTCAGGTATTTTTTTAAGTTAGATGTTAAGTTTAAGTTTTTTAAGTTAAAATATATGTATTTTTGTAAAGGTTGTCTCAAAAAAAATTTGGGAGACTGATTTGTATAAATAGAGCATTCACTTCTACCAAAATATTAAATATATGCATATTTTCCCTTTTTACCAAATTGAAAAATGATTTGCATTATCATATCTTTATCTGATTTTAGATGAACAGCTCGTTTCCAGTGACTGATACCCGATCAAGTCATGCCATTTCCTTGAAGGAAACAAGTCCTGCTACTATTTTTGTAAGGAACTCTGCATGCTTTAGCTGCTCTCCGATCACATACGCTGAAACGGAATCTTTCTATACAAGAACCCACCTGTTTAATATGTTTGCATTAGTGGAATTCATGTTCACAAAATTATAGAAAAAACCACTCATCGTATAGTAGAATAGCTTACTTTATCTTTGCTATCTTCGTCCTTGGATTCTAACTGCCCATAAGGTCGTCCATCAATGGGACTCCTTCAAATGTGATTATTGTTTTCCTCATTTATTTGCAGGCAACTGATTTCTATATATAGCTTTAGCATCCTGCCAAATTGCAGTGCTTTAGCTCTTTCTCTATTGGAATTGGCTCTGAGGAGTGGTGCTATTCCAAAATATATAAATGCCAGACTACCGCACTTGTTATCTTCCCACAATACCGAATTAACGATAACTCCATGAATCTTCGGACAGAGTTGGGCGGGAAGTAGACTGGATTTGGGGACTAGTTGGACTTTAAAATGGCTTGAAGCATGCAGTTGTTGATGAGGATAGTTCTACCATATCGATGGGTATAGAACCAACACTTCAGGTGAAACTGTGGCCTGAGTGTCTTGGGAAGCATTGAATGAAAGGCTTAAATCTTGAAGAAATGCATCGGAATTATCATTTTCAAAAACTTTCATATTTTCTAATGGTTTTGGAATAGTATGGGTTTCTAGATCAAATGTTGTCGACAACATAATCGGAGTCCCATCACTTTTATCACTGCTAAACATCGCTTCTACCAAAACTATCAACTCAAAAAAATGTTCATTTAAATTACTTACAAATTAATATATTTTATAAATAATAGACACTTAAATTTAAGAAAATTGCATATTTATAGTTATATTAGTAATTACCAAATGAAAAAGAACTTTAGAAGCAAGAAATGACAAAACTTATCGTTAAAAGTCGCGTACGATATTCGCTTGTGATGCAAGCGAACGGCCATATTTTTTTCCGCTCAAGCCGACAAGACCTTCTACAGATGGTCTTCACTTTTTAGCTTTTTAAGAATACTTCTAGTTGTATTTTTGTGTTTATTTTTCTACAAATCATAAGAGAATAATATTACCTACTAGCAGTCTAATTTACAAATCGATAGACGTAGTCAATATATATTTTTTTTGGCGATTGAAATTGCAATTCAGTTGGTCATAATTATATTTGGTATTTTGCACAATTTTTATGTTTAACAAAATTCTGTAAAATCATATATTTTTGAAGCTTCAGAAAATCAATTCTTAATATATAATAATTATATTTGAAAAGAAATATTTATTATTTTTCCATTTATATTTTAAAAACGGATGACCGTCTACAGACAGTCTAACCCGTTAGATGGTTAACCGTTGATATCTAGTCCCGAACAGGTATTTATTTGTTGATGTATATATATGTATATATCTTTGATTTACATTAAAAAATTTTATGAATTGATGCTATATAATAAAATACATACATGAAGAATGTATAGTACATAATTGTTAATATATTTTTGTTTCTTAGCATTTTGTTATTCTAATATTTGTCAAGCATATTAAAACTTCGTTGCATTAAGTTAAATATTGTTCCTTATCTTGTGTATATTAAAATATATTTTATGCTTCACTTCAAAGGCTCACACACACTTCGCCAGAACATACACATACTGGGTGACTGGGATATCAACATCTTGAGTTGGCCAGCAGAGGTGATGAAGGAATCGTCTCGAATCCATTTTGCTTCCAAAGGCCATATTCTCATTTCACTAAAAGCATTCCATTTTTTGACCCTGTACTTAAAAAAAAAGTACAGGGTCTGTTAGGTTTGTTTTAACGAATATGTGCGTAACAGGCAGAAGGAGGCGTGGCAGTCCGTCTGTCTGTCCGTCTGTATGAGCGCCTAGATCTCAGAGACTATAAGAGATAGAGACACCAAACTTGGTATGTAGGTTCCTCTATATTGCAAGTAGATCAAGTTTGTTTTAAAATTTGGCCACGCCCCCTTTATCGCCAACAAATCGAAAAAAAAAAATTTTTTATCCAATTTTGAAGAACAATTTAAAAGCTAGTGACACCAAATTTGGTATGTAGATTCCTCTATCAGACAGGTCAAGTTTGTTTCTTTTTTGAATCGGACCACTATATCATAAAGCGCCCATAGGAACAATCGGTCGAAAATCATGTTTTAGTATGAAAATCTTATATGCTTTATGAGACATTGTAACCAATAAGATAGAATATGCATTTAAGTTAACTAAATATTTTTTAATTTTTTCCATTGTTAGTTTTTGCTATAGTAAGTACGGGGTCTCCGACAGTCGAGTATGCTCGACTGTAGCACCGTCCGACTAGTTGTTATTGCACTTGGCCGTTTTTGTTTCCTCTTTATTCTCTAAGGGTAATTCTGGTAATTTTCTCAAGAAAACTCAAACCAATACCGATATACCTCCATAAATACAGTTGACCTGAGCTTTCTGCATACTTTTGTCTCTGTATCTAATTGAGGACAAAATGCTTTGCATACAAACATACAGACACATGCATACACATCCGAAATTGCATTAATAAATATACACAGCGTGTATTTATATAGAACAAATACAGGGGCTGCCTGGACAAATGCTTGATGCTTGATACAAAGTATTTATATGAAACTTTTTTAATTAACACCCTTTCGAATTTTCATTAGGTTGCATTTATACAGATAACATTTTGTCAGCTTTTAGAGGAATCTTCGCATGAATATATCCTTCTAATTGGATATTTATACTGGACTTGAAATCCATCCATGGAAAAAATATCCTTTCAATGAAAGATGCTTCATCAGACCATGACCAACTGGGTCATATAATAATAATAATTTGTTCAGGAAAACGAAGAGACATCCAAATACTTAAACTAAGTATGTTTATATAATAATTTTAAAAATGTTTTTGATAACCTTTTGATTAATACAAAAAATTTAATCATCAAAACCAGTACGACAACGACAGCTATGTGATATAGTAGACCCCTTTGAACCGATTATTACATTGTCCCAAATCTTTATTTTCGACCGATAGTTCCTATGGCAGCTATATGATATAGTGGTCCGAATTAAAAAAAAAAAAAACAAACTTAATTTGCTTGCAATAAAGAAAAAATAAAAAAGTAAACATAAAAATAAAATTAAGAAAACTGTAGGCTCAGTTTCTAGCTCTTACAGTCTCTTTGATCTAGGTTATAGTCTCTTTGATACTGATGTACGGATATGACAATATCGACTTTTTATGGGCTCTGCCACGCCTCTTTCTGCGTGTTACGCTATTTTATTTTTTCGAAGAAAGATGTGTGTGTTTTAACTTTAAGGTAAATTAAATTTAGACATTACAATACTTAATTTAAATGTGAAAAGAGCTTTTAATTAATATGAAATCCCACAAAAAAAAAATGATGAATATGGTCATGCTCAAAGGATTAGGGACAATAAAAGACATCAACATAGAAGAAGTAATAGAATACTCGCAGTTTCAGTTGCACAGACAAGTCACAGAATTTCGGGAAAGAGAAAGACAAAGCGACAGTTTATCTAATGCTGCTCGTCGGGCTGATACTCCAGTTAGAGAATTGGAACAAGCAGCTAATACTTTGCAACACCAGGTTTACAGACAAGACCAAGAATTTAGGGAAAGAGAACGGCGGTTTTCACAGCGTCAAGATTTGATAAGAATAATTTTAGAAAATGAAAGGGATAGAAGTCAATGGGATGTAGTTAGAGGTAATCGCATTCGCAGGATTATAGAGCAAACAGGTAATACAAATGCTAGGCATAGTGCTCGAATACTAGCTAGACAGCGGGTCATTGACGCCAATTTGAGTGTATCGCAAAGAGTAAGTCAGTATAGAAGCAACAGTCAAAATAGAGCAGAAGAGAATAGGAGAAATGCGACACGAAATAGTCAACACCGCGCGAATATCCCTCCAGAAGATAAAGAATCTCAGCGTAGAAACAATAGTTTAAATAAAATGATAACCAAATTTAACAAAAGCGTAAAGAATGGGCCCTCTCACATTTGTTTTTGCTGCAAGGGGTTATGGTTTGGAAAAAATATGACAAAACTCTCTCGTGCAACTATTGAAAGCAATTTTGTGCCTCCAATTAGTTAAAATTTCTTAAATCTTGCATCTGAATTCCCAACAGATAACAAATATAGCTTTTGCAAGACTTGCAGTACAGACATTCAAAAAGGCAAAAAACCAAGAGCTTCAATAGCAAATGGCCTTGATTTTCCAAAGCTTCATGAAAGTTTGATATGCTTAACGCCGTTAAAAGAAAGACTTATTTCTCCACGTCTTCCTTTTAAGACAATTAAGTCTTTGGGATATGGTCGCCAAAATGCTATTAAAGGAGCTGTGCTAAATGTGCCAATTCAAGTGGCTAATGTTGTAACGTTACTTTCAAGAGCGTTTGATCAAGCTGAGGTAATTCAACTACACTTAAAACGGAAATTGGAATACAACCATGATTTTATGACTGAAACCATCAGACCTTTCAAAATTTTTGAAGCAATCCGGTTTTAAAGAACACAGAGCTGTATATGAAACACCATGTCACTGTTAATGAACGGTGGTTGTCCACGTTTCCAAATAATGATACGGCTGTTCCTTTTGTAGCATCACCAGATGATAGCAACTGAGTTACAGAATTGTTTGAACGATCTGCACGATCTAATTTAAATGAGCAAAATAATATAGAGGAGGAAAATATTGACCCAGGAGCTCAGGAAACGCTGCTAGAAAATGTCCCTACTGAAAATTTTAGCATGCAAAGAATAATTAATGCTCCTGGAGAAGGCCAGCGTCCATTAGATATGATTGAAGATAACGATTTTGAGGAGTTGGCGTTCCCAACTATATTTGCTGGCAATAAAAGAAAGTGTCAGGAAAGTTTTACAACCATAGTAAGTTCAGAACTCAGAAATAGTGATGGGAGAGGTTGTAGAGCTGACAAATTATTTCTTAACTATAAAAAGTTAGAAATGATTAAAATTAGGAATAATTCTATTTGCTTACGTAAGCATAGCGCTACTCATAGCATTTCGGCTGCAAACGCCCTTAGTGAGGATCACATAGAATCTTTAATTAGGCATGACGATGGTTATAGGATGTTAAAGGGTATTCGTACTTCTCCTTCCCATTGGGAAGCTGAAAAGAAAAAAGTTATGGCTATGATCAGGCAGATTGGTCTGCCTTTTTCATAGCATTTTCGGCAGCAGAGACTAAGTGGACGGAGCTTTTCGTCTTGCTATCTAATAATGTAGATAAGTAACCTATAACAGAAGAAGCCGCATCAAATTTAAGTTTTGATACAAAAGCCCGTCCTATTAGAGCAGATCCTGTAACATGTGCTAGGTATTTTGAGCATCGATACAGGGAGCTTTTAAAGGAAGGCAGGAAGGCGGTGTTTTTGGTAACCATAGGGTCATTCAGATTTATTGGCGAGTTGAGTTTCAGCAGAGAGGCTCTCCACATGTCCATGGCATATTTTGGTTAAATGGTGCCCCAAAGCTTGACTTAAATGATGAATCCAGTATTCAACCTATCAAGTCATTTATTGATCAGTTTATCACAACTGTTACTAATTGCCAAGAAGTTCAACCATTTCTGGAGTATCAAACTCACAATCACGGACATTCTTGCAGACGACAAGCTAGAGGAAACCTAATTTGTCGATTCGGTATTCCATACCCTCCTATGCCTCAAACTGAAATTTTATTCCCGTTTGGAGAAAACACTCAAAATATAGAGGAGCATAGAAGAAATTTAGAGAGAATTCTAGCAGCGTTAGAATATCCATTTAATAATGAATACTTAGAACTATTTAAAGATTTTAATAACTTCCTGTCCCACGTGCATCCTAACTTAAACTATGAGAAGTATATTATTGCACTAAGATCGAGTCTAAAGAAACCCAAAGTTTTCTTAAAGCGATCTTTTAGTGCTATTAAGGTAAACGGCTATAATAAGCATCTTCTCTTGATGCAGCGAGCAAATATAGATATTCAGTTTATTCTGGATCCCTATGCTTGCTGCTCCTATGTTGTTAATTATATTAACAAGTCCCAGCGAGGAATTTCAAATTTATTGCGAGAACCAGTTAGTAAATTAGTCGGGGTAATGTAACAATCAAGCAAAGTTACAACATATAGGACACAAATTTATTTGTGACACTGAGATCTCTGCTCAGGAAGCCGTTTATTGCTGTTTAGGGATGCCATTGTCAGGTAGCAGTACTGGTGTAGTATTTTTAGATACTTCACACCCAGAAAAACGGGTTAGAATTCTGAAATCAAGAGAGCAGTTTCAATATCTTCCCGAAGATTGTGAAGACATTTTCGAAATTGGACTTGCAGAGCATTACATTCAACGTCCAGACGTTCTTGAGAGTTTATGCCTAACCGATTTTGCTGCTTATTATGTTTTTAGCAAACGGCATCCACGAAACAGTTCAGAAAGAAATCCAGATGACACAGAAGGCGATAACGAACAGCCTAGGGCTACCGAGTCGGTAATTTATGCCCTTCGAGATGACAGCGGCTTTATTAGAAAAAGGCTAAGTCCAAGCATCATTAGATATAGAAGATATAATATTAATACTGAGAGAAGCGACTATTTTAGGGAATTAGTAATGCTCTATGCACCATTGAGGAATGAACAAGTTAAGTTACTAACTAGGGATTGTGAGGCATTTTGTAACGTTAACAAAGATTTAATAGAAAACAATCGAAGGAAATATAATGTATTAGATGCTAGTGAGCTTGAAAATGCATTGATAATGAAGTCCAGGCAGAAGACGAGGATAATATAGAAAACCCAGAAGATAATGAGTTTAGAGTCTTAGGATTGCCTGAGATAGATCCTCAACTAAAAGCCTTAAACGTCAATGGGGATGATAACAATATAGGTGATAATAATGTTCGCTTGATTAAGCTCCCACCTTGAGTTTCTGAAGAAACCTTATTTAATATTGTTGGGTACCTTAATTTCAAACAGAAAACCTATTTAACACATGTCATGCACAATGCCAAAATGAAATCCGTGTACCACGAATTTGTTGGAGGCGGTGCTGGTGTTGGAAAGAGCCGACTTATTTTAGCAATATTCCAATCCCTGTCTGATATGTACAACCGGAAAGCAGGAGCCGTTCATGGGTCTGTTAATGATAATAATAAATATATTCTTTTATGTGCCTTAACCGGAAAAGCCGCATTCGGAATCAGTGGCTCAACTCAACTCTGCATTCTATGTTTTCTCTTCCAGTCAACCAGTCTCGCTCTCATTTGAGACCATTATGTCATGATTTAGTTAATACATTGCATTCAAACTTAATAGATCTTAAATTAATTATTATTGATGAAATTTCAATAGTTAGTTCATTAATGTTCTCACACTTGGATTCCCGATTAAAACAAATATTCAAAAATTCCGCTCCCTTTGGAAATATTTCCGTCATTGTTTTCGGTGACAATTACGACCAGTAGGTGGTCGTTGGATTTTTGAATCCAATACCACTGATCCATATTTTGCTATTTTTGGCTCTTCTTTGTCTTGTTTAAGTATTTTGAGCTCACAGAATTCATGTGACAACGGGATGACCAACTATTCGCGTCAGCTTTGAATAATATGGCGTCGGGTTGCATGACTGCTGATGATATTCAACTTATCCGATCACGGATCTTTCAGCCATCCGATGTGCCCGATGACGCAATCCATATCTTTACTAGCAACAGTGAGGTGGATCATTTCAACACAACAATACTTAATTTAATTCCAACGGAACAGTTTTATTCTACCGCTGAAGATTTCATAAAAGCCGTCCACTTAAATGCGACACAAAGAAATAATATATTAGTAGGTGTTAGGAGTTTTAAAACGTCAGAAACGCAGGGACTTTGTATGTCTCTTCTCTTAAAAACCACTGCCAAATATATGATGACAGTCAATGTAGATACAGGTGATGGGTTAGTTAACGGTGTATCCGGCATTTTGATGCAAATAGATTTTGATACATCCAATACTCCAACTATTTTATGGATTAAGTTTTCAGAGGAAACCGTAGGAGAAATTGCTCGCTCAAAACGTGCACACCGATCTGAACCTTTATGGACTCCTATTCAGAAATTAGTAAAAAGCTTTCATTATAAGAACAATGAGCAAGTTACCATTGACCGTAGGCAGTTTTCAGTTGTTCCTGCAGAAGGTATTACTATTCGGGATTGTTTATAATAGGAAACTTCAATCCTCCTAAGCCTCCCCAAGACAATGATAAGGTAAAATTCAATTAGAAAATTTGCGGACTGCTAAACTTCTTCGAACACATTATGATCACTTGGTTAACAGTTCCGCCTTAGACATTTTTTTTCACAACACTCAAAGTCAACATACGTTCAACAGGTATTTTAGTATATGCCAAGAATGAAATAGTGAATGGAATTTCTTTTAAAGTAAGCGGTAGAAATAATATAACTGATTCGTGTTTTTTCGAGTATGTCATATTTAGATACAAATCTATAACTGTTCTCATTATATATAAAAATCCTACAAATCCGCCATCAGTGTTTAGAACAGAAGTTGAGGATCTATTTCGGCAATATGAATTTTTAAATGGGAAAACTATTATATTAGGGGATTTAAATTTATATTTGAAAACGTTAGAGCACTGCATAGTGGAAATATATAATAATCTGCAGAGGAGGGGATTTAGAAGCTTACTAGGATTGAATACGTCCACTACCAATTTGGACACACATATTGATTGGGCGTTTTCAAATTTTTCTGCAGATATTAAAAGCGCCAGGACTTTTGAGACTGTTTATAGTTACCACAGTGGTCTTTCTGTAAGTGTTGAAGGTAGTATAGATTAACATGACAGTTGGTATGTACTATTAGATAGCATACATACATGTACAAATACTTAATAAATATCTAATTTTAATCTTATTAATTACGTCTTCCATATTATTTACTTATACGTTACTTTATATATACATCTCTCATTCTATTCTTACGTTTTTCTTAATTATATCTGCTATTGAATTTTGAAGAGTGTATTAATTACGTATTCCTTAATTATAATTTATCAGTTTATTATCTTCTTTATTATGTCTGCTGCTGAAATTTGCACAAATTTTTATTTTGGGAAACTTAACAGCTTTTAGGCAGCTCAAGTCAACTCGTAGGTCACTAAGTAATTATTTGGAAAGTGACCCCATTACAATTGTGATGGCCTCCACGTGGTGTTCCCTGGGAACCGATTTTCTTAAATCGGATTCAAATTCCAGCGGCGAAATTTTAAGATATACATAGTTTTATATGTATATAATCAATTTTATTATTAACAAACTATTATTTATAGAGACTGAGCACAGGGTATCCTACTGTCGAGCGTTGTCGACTGTAGCCGCACCTCACCGCGAGCGAAGTGAGCCGGGGGTAGGCGAGCGAAGCGAGCAGTGGGCGGAGCCCCCTTGTTTTTTTTAAATTTATATATTTTTGTTTTAAATAATGTATTTAAAAAATTTGTTCGTTACAAAATTGGATATTTGAAATTTTGGGGCTAGGAAAGACTTTCGTCACTAGACTTTTACCTTGTAACATGGTATGGTGGTCTGATTTGCACCAACTTCGGTCATGAATTAAGAGAACAACCCAGATGCGTATGCTGTTATTTTGGCTAAGATATATCTTAATGACTTGAAATGTGCATTTCCGAGATTTGTTAAGAGCACGCATACATATAAAACACACATATGTGTGTTACAAATGTTAATGTACATGACAAAAAAAAGTTATCGACAAAGCAAATGGAAACAGAATCTACGACTCAATTTTAAAAGAAAGCTTAAAACTTCGGTGGCTCAACCGATTGAGCCACATAAGGTGTTTCGTACCACTTGCCAAATTGCCATAGTGGTTTTACAGAACTCTACTTCATAATTTCAAAAATGTTTATTATCTTTAATTGTTAATATTATATGTCATCATAACAGTAATAAATTCACATTGAATGTCAATGCAAAATTATTGAATTAAAAAATGTATGTCCAAGCCACGATTTGAACTCACGACCGGCTGACCAACCATCTCTTTAGCTCTGCGGCTCAACCCACTAGGCCACAGAAGCCCATGAAATTCAAGTTTAAATTACTGCCCACGCTCCCACGAATGTAATATTTGCGTCGTCAGAACCAGTTGAGCATTATTTGATGCATTTTTGTTAAGTCTAAAAATATTATTTTGCTTCAAGAACTTCGGCATGTTAATACTGCTGTTCTACTATTCTGATCTTGCTGCAATTAAATAGGATAATAGACAAGAGCATCTTGCAACTCTAATAGTCATAAAAAAAGTATTATCTTAAAAAACCGTGGGTGTGGAGGTTTTTCGCGATTTATGAGGGCGGAACGGGGTGACAAAATTTAAAACAAACTTGACCAGCGTGGGGAACATAGAAATCTGCGTGCCAAATTTGGTTACTCTATCTCTTTTAGTCTCTGAGATCCTTTTGTTTCAATAAATTACTTGTATTACTTTGAAAACATTAAATCGACATAATTGCTGTTCTACTTGTCCGATCTTGATGGTATTCAGTGTGATAATAGATAATACTAATAGATAACGTTAATAACTACAAAAGTATTATCTTAGAACTGTGGGTGCGGTGAGTTTTCGCAATTTGGGTGGGCGGTGGGGCGTGGCTGAAATTTGAAACAAACTTGATTTGCGTGGGATGTATAGAAATCTGTGTCAAATTTGGACTATTTTATTTTTAAGTAACGGGTATAATTATAATAAACTATAACTACACATTTTTAGACCGCAAAAATGTGCTGACAAGCTAAGAAAGTATATTTTCTTTTTAAAATATATAATTAAGCAAAAAAAATTTAGAAATTGACCTCATTCATTCATTCTTTGATTTAGCATTGCACAGACCAAACTTCTGAAGTTACATGTTTGAAATTTGGACACAACAAAGATATGACAATTTCGGGAGATAAGCCGGTAGTAGGTAGGTAGTGCAGAGTATGGTGTTTAGACCCAGGTACGTGCAGGCGAGGGTTCATTTCACACCATGCAAGATTTTAATTACTACACTCAGAAAAATATGCCATCCTAAAATTGGGTACGACCGTACTTGAATTATACCGTTTCGTTCTTAAAATTCTAAGATTGCTGTGTACTAAAAATCTTGAATTAAGTATAAATCGATCTTAATTTTAGAATTCTGACTTCACACTTATTCAGAACATATAAGACCATGGCAAATATATAATCCGTGAGTCTCGTAAAGTTATCTCCAGAAACAACTGCCATAGGAACAATCGGGTTAACAATAAACTTTATTATGAAAATCTTTTTTTTTTTTAAGTTATCTCAACCAAACTTATTGATTCGCTTTTGCACGTCAAGTCCTTAATTTTTCTGCCAAATCTAAAATTTTCCCACCAAATCAGTCTTTTTCCCGCCAAATCTGTAGATTTTCCGTAAGTTTAATTGTAAGGGCAGAGGCAGCTTGAATATAATTTTTCGTTTTTTTTTCAAAAGATGTTTTATTATATAAATTTGCTGCTATGTTACTTATTACATTCAGAAGAAAATTTCCTACAACAAAAACTTTTAAACTCTTCTCAAATAACTGATAACTGATAATTGCTTCGTATGAACGGTGAAGAAACGTAGTACAAGAAGCTATCATAACAATTAGCAGGTACTGATTACCAGTGATGTGCCGCGTAGACTACACTATGTAGATTACACGATTGTCTGTAAACAATTGAGTATCAACTTTAAATTGTAAACGTGTAAACAATGTGAACAATATAGACAATGTCGAAAATCTGAGATGAGTGAGCTGGCGCACTCAAGGGAAAAAAGTTATATAAAACTATATTCAATTAAAGTTAGGTAATTTTCCGACTTTATTGTTTATTATTATAATATTATGGTGCACCATGATAGAGTTGTATTAAATAGTTTGAAATTAGTTCGATTTGTCGAATGACATAAGTGATTGAGAGAGGTAAGTCCGTGACTATGAGTAATTTAGTTCGTTCATTTGATTTTTCTGCTCACTTGTGCAGATGGAGATGTATGGAGTATTAGGAGATTTTCGGTCTGTTTTGCTTTCTGTGTCACCCCTGATTATAGTGCATTTGGAACATATTGTCGAGCTCTATAAGAGTTTTTAATACAGGATCAATCGACATTATTAAAGTCAACATAAATATTAACTAAGAATACCAAATTATTAAGAAGTATATAGTTTTATATAAATATAAGTTATATCTAACGTGTAAATTAATTAAAATATAAATATTATAGATAATTGCAATTGGGTGACACATTGCATTGCTTTTTGTTTTAATTTTTTTAGCAAGGGTTTCAGGCCATTTAAAAAAAAAGATAACAGCAGCAAAAATCAACCAGCAGCGTAGCCAAACCTAAAAAGGAGACTATTGTAGACATTGTTTATGCATTGTTTACGGATTGTTTACATTGGTTACGGATTGCTTACAGTGCTAACGAATTGCTTACATTGTTTACGGATTGTCTTCATTGTTTACGCTTTGTCGTCACCAATGTAGACAATCAAAATTACGCAATGGCACAACACTGCTGATTACTGATCCATCAGAAGTAAAGAAGGCATAACTGATTTTAGAGCCTGTCGAATAAGCCCAATGTTTGAAAAGCGACCCTTTGCTCTTGAATGACACAAACTGCAGTTAAAGTGCCTGTACGTATTTTTTTTGTTTTACTTTACAAGTTTTAGGAATATATTAATGGTCGAGACAAGGACTTCAATTTTATAAATATCACTTGTCTACATTGAAACAATAACGATACTACGAAAACTCCCCTATAAATCCCCTTAAATGTTAAATAAGACCTTCTTGTTGTGAATAAATCGAATGAACAAAACCATATTTCCATGTCTTTAATAAACGTAGACTATCTTTATTGTAATTTTCGTTGCCGTTTGAGTTGATGTTGTTGTCTACTTGTCAAATGCGTGCAATTCATTTGGCGTTTTTTGTCTAGTAAAAGATCCCTGGGGACTGTGTCGATTTGCCGTGGTGTGCGTGGAAGCGTTCGATAAATTTCAATTACTAACCCAATTAAAAAATGTTGAGCACTTTTAGGCGCCCAAATAAAACGCGACAAACAAAATAAATATGCAACAAATTTTTGCAATATATTTGTACAGAGCTTAACAACAACAATAACAAGACAGCAGCAGCAAAGGCTGAAACCATTTTTTTTTTAAATTATATTTTGCTTTAATTGTTGTTATTGTTTGTGTTGCTTATAGTTGTTGTTGTTGTCGTCGTCGACGCCACCATCATGACACATACGCACCATTGGCCCGCTGGCTGTCATGGGGAGTATTTTTTGTTTATACCATGACTACAACACCGTCTGCCCTTGCCTCTTGCCACATGCAACATTGCCCCTAGGATGCGTTGGCAATCAGTGCACCTATATATATGCAGGCAAATATATAAATATATGTGCCCTGATCCCGGCCAGGAATATCGCTTTGGCCTGTTTTCTTGCATGAGTTTTCGCATTTGGGCATCTCTTTACTTTTGTTCATTTTTTTGATGGTATCCGGAGGACGACGAGCTCTGGCTGGAGGGGATGAGGACGAGCACGAGCTGGACGCCGAGGCCAATGGTGGGGCATGACAATGTGCGTGCGACGTGCGGCGACGTCGACGTCGACGCCGACGCTGTTGAGCGGTACCGTTATATATTTTTTATATTTTATTTTTTTTCATTCGCGCACGCACAAAATAAAACTCTAAAAAACAGCCGCGGCTGCGGCTGCACTCAAAACGAAGAAGAGGTAAATAATGTATAACCGAACTGTGGTAATTGCAACAGAGGAGTGGTGGCAAAGGCAGCGACAGCAGGATGCAACCCGACAGATAGGCAAAAATCTGTTGCATACTTTTAGGAGCGGCGACAGCTTTTTACAACACATACAGGAACTGGGTGGAGCAAGTGGGTTTCTGTATGAGCATGTGGGTGTGTGTTTGTTTCTGTGTGTATAGGGCGTTCCATTCATTTTGTGTGTACAGCGTCCACAACACCAACAACACCAACAACAACAAAAACGAGTATATCTGCTACTTTGACAACAACAACAATGTTAATGATAATAACAACAACAAGAGCAACTACAACAATAACAGCAAATAATTGAAACGTTATGTCGCTGTTCTGCCGTCGTCGACTTCGACGTAGACGTTGTTGTCGACTGCAGAGCTTCCGTTCGCTTTGTGCGTTTTACATTGCAACTGAAATATGTTAATTTATGTTGCGTTGTTGCTGCACACATGGCACACACCTTTTCTTTT